>NC_084731.1:1307452-1378049 GCF_033978785.1 Entelurus aequoreus
AAAGTTGTCTTTGACAGAAATGCTTTTTTTTAAATTTACTTTATATCAACCTGAAGTTGATATAGAGATTTACTGTAAGCGTTACATTAAAAATTAAAATAATAATTTGACTTATTTTTAACATGTTAATGACGGAGACTTATGGTCCCCGGGAGCCCTAAAGGTAAAAACAAAACAAAAAATCCATATATTTTGTTATGGTTTGAAAATGAAAAATTTCAAAGTGGCCCCCTCATGCTTTAATTTTTCCGTGTGCGGCCCTCAGTGGAAAAAGTTTGGACACCCCTGATCAAATCTGTTCCATCAATAACGCCCCCATTACTATACTGAAAGTCCAGCCCACCTTTTCACTCTTACCTTTGCGAGGTCGAGCCAGACAGCAGTAGCATTAAGGCTACGTTGTCCAATTTCCATTTTTTTTTTGTCAAATCTGATCTTTCTATGTAGTCGTTCAACTTACAAACAAAATGTGTCCGGACTCCAATGTGAATGCAAACTGACCCAAATACAGACATGGCGTCATGCAGTGTTTACGGGAGTAAACTTGCAAGTAGACATGCTTCAGTTCTAGTCATCTCAGTACTGGTGCATTTGTTGCAATTTCAAGGGTTCTTTGCAATCAAACCAATATTTTCTGAACTGTGGAGAAGATTATGAAAGGAAATGTCTTCCGCAGTTTTGGGGACATTTGCCTCGATGTCTGCTCTGAAGAGCATGTTGACGATCAGCAGGGCCGGCCCGTGGCATAGGCCGTATAGGCAAATGCTAAGGGCGCCGTCCATCAGGGGGCGCCACGCCAGTGCCACAAATGTTGGCCAAAAAAAAAAAAAAAAAAAAAGTTGGTACTATTATTTCTAAATACAAAAAATAATCCCACGTTAATTAAAATGCAAAGTAAAGCCTATTTAATAGAAATATTATTTGTTACAACATTACGCCCCCCCCCCCCTCCCTCCCCCGCACGGTGCGCCCCCTCCCTTCCTGTATCATGACTCTTACCACATCAAAAAATCAACACAAGATGTCAAAACGGCCAAAACTGTCAGGTGCCCAGGGAAGAAAAAAGAGAAAAGAAGAGGAGAAACGAGAAAAAGACAGAGGTAGCAGGTAGGTAATGTTAGCCTACATGAAATTATTTGTCTGTTACAGAATGTGATAGTAACCTGGCTTTTTAGCATTAAGCTAAAAAAAAAAAGCACTCCTCGTCAGGGTCCCCAAAAAGAGCATCAAAAAGCTCCAGTACATTCAAAACAGCGCAGCAAGGATCCTGACGAGAGTGCGCAAGCGTGATCATATCACACCTATCCTCAAATCACTCCACTGGCTTCCTATTGCATCCCGGACCCAATTTAAGATCAACCTGCTCACTCACCAATGCATCTACGGCAACGCCCCCTCCTACCTCAAGGACCTAGTTTCCCCTCAACCCCCTACCCGCAGCCTCCGCTCCTCAAACACTAACCTCCTCAAACCCATCAGGACAAAGTTACAATCTATGGGCCGCCGGGCTTTATGCTCGACCGCTCCCGAACTTTGGAACGCTCTCCCCGACCATCTTAGAGCACCACAGTCGGTCGACCATTTTAAGAAGGGACTAAAAACCCACCTTTTTAGCACAGCTTTTATCTAATTTCTCTGCCTTCTTGTTTTTAAATGCACTGCTTGCTTATCTGTTTTTTTTATCCAGTGCTTTCATTATTTTGTAGTTTATTGTCAAAATATACACTCCCATTGTCTACTTAAATATTTCCAAGATATTTCTTTATTCTTAGACAAGGGATTCCCTTCCGTGATTGGTCATTTCTATGGACACAGAAATGACGTCACCTAAAATTGCGTTTACGGCACATAGTAATGTCGTAATTCAGCTCTGAGTGTGACACTTAAGATTCAGTCCTACACTTCGCTGAAAGTGTGAGTAAGACGCTTGATAACTAACTTTTAAGTGCAGCTTTCAGCCAATAATTTATTTACTCTTAAGTCAACTCTTAGCAGACTTCTTAGGAGTCATTCTAAGAAGCTTGATAAGTACGGCCCCTGGTCTTCTCACACGGCGCTGCCAGATCTTTTCACAGTTCTCCACGTGGTGACGCTTCTAGACAGTTTTCCTAGCATTTTTGATGATCGACTTACCCTTGTTTTCCTCTACCTTCAGTGCCTACCTCCTAGAAGCCTGCCTGCCAAACACCTCCACTCCAGCTGACAACTCCTCTCCCTCATCCCTCCTTTGTTTCAATTAAAACCTTTGGACTTTGCATCTGTCCTCTTGTCTGCTTTCGGGTCAACCAGTTTGTTAAATTGTGACACTTTTTGCTTTGTACCTGAATGTGCTGCCAAGTTTTCCCGATGCTTCCTGCGCCTGGTTGCTTGTTGGTGCACTTCCCTGCTGACTCCTCATCTTGGGGTACACACCAAAAACACCAAATACAGATTGTAACAAAGGTGTTTTTGTTTTTTTTGGCAACCATAACATGGATTCTTCTATTTGTATACATTGCATTCTCTTACCTAACAGAGCTGCAGTGTTTGGTTGTATGTTTTGACAACAATGAGAGTGAAGTTTCTGTACGTGTCATGTTTTGAAGGCTGTAGGCGATAGTGGGGATCACAAGGTGAACAATACGGCATACTTCAGTGGCGGGCCGAGCGTTTCCCACGTAGGCTTTAAGTGATGTCCGACTTCAATGATTACCTCTGAAAATACCATCATTGATGTCACCACATGACCATTGCTGGAGAAATACTATACAGGAACATACTTATGCACTACTATTAAAACGCATCAACAATTAAAACATCTTACGTGGTACTGTCAAAATAAAAATTGCAAAAAACATATTGAATGTGAAAAAAATAAAGGAATAAAATATTTAAACTCACAATTTGTAGCACCCATTCGACCCCTCGTAGTCGGTTGATTCGAGTGGAAACGGCGAGCATTTCCCCATTTCATCGCCGACAAGATATAGTTTCTCTTGAAATATCCTTCTTGAAAATGGCCTTGCAAATATAAATCTGCCACCTAATCAATGTTTTGTTCTCCTTCTTTGTGCGTCAACACTTCCTGTTTTCTGCTAAGTTGCAACTTGTGATTGGATACTCACTTTGGAGTGACAAGTAAGTATCCAATCACAGTCTCGTTAACATCAGGGTACCTAGCTAGGCTACTGTCAACAACTTGTGATCTGATTGGCAATTGCAATTGTCTATCAACTGTATGTGCCAGTTCACTTACAGTGCAAACACATTGTTGATTCTGCAGGCAGATCTGGTACAACATAAGCTAGCTGAATTCTGATTGGATAAAAACTCTAACCCAAAAACAACAACACTGGAAGGAGCATAATATGACAGGAAGTCAAAATGAATACTTTTACATATTTAGGGAAAGTAAATTAAAAACGACTTTTATCTTTAATTATGATGATGATTTGTGGTTATGTTAGGCCAGCAGAGAAGGTCTTGCTGGCACACCACTGCTATACGTGGCAGAAGGAAGTCAAAGGCCAGGGGGCATAAACTAGAGGTGAGGCCAGCTAAGGGACTAACATAGGTAGCACAAACTGAAAAGTAAGACTTATTTGTCATATGGGGAACTTGTCTCTACATTTAATTGTGCCCCCCCCCTCCTTCGTGGAGGGGGGGCACAGATTCAGTGACCACAGAAGTCGCGCTAGCTGTCCAAAGTCAGGACCCAGGGTGGACCACTCATCTGTGCATCAGTTGGGGACGTCTCTGCGCTGCTGACCTGTCTCCACTCAAGATGATCTCCTGCTGGCCCCACTATGGACTGGACTCTCACTGTTATGTTAGATCCACTATGGACTGGACTCTCACTATTATGTTAGATCCACTATGGACTGGACTCTCACACTATTAACTAGATCCACTATGGACTGGACTCTCACTATTATGTTGGATCCACTATGGACTGGACTCTCACTATTATGTTAGATCCACTATGGACTGGACTCTCACACTATTAACTAGAGCCACTATGGACTGGAATCTCACAATATTATGTTGGATCCACTATGGACTGGACTCTCACTATTATGTTAGATCCAACATGGACTGGACTCTCACTATTATGTTAGATCCACTATGGACTGGACTCTCACACTATTATGTTAGATCCACTATGGACTGGACTCTCACAATATTATGTTAGATCCACTATGGACTGGACTCTCACACTATTATGTTAGATCCACTATGGACTGGACTCTCACAATATTATGTTGGATCCACTATGGACTGGACTCTCACAATATTATGCTAGATCCACTATGGACTGGACTCTCACAATATTATGTTGGATCCACTATGGACTGGACTCCCACAATATTATGCTAGATCCACTATGGACTGGACTCTCACAATATTATGCTAGATCCACTATGGACTGGACTCTCACACTATTAACTAAAGCCACTATGGACTGGAATCTCACAATATTATGTTGGATCCACTATGGACTGGACTCTCACTATTATGTTAGATCCAACATGGACTGGACTCTCACTATTATGTTAGATCCACTATGGACTGGACTCTCACACTATTATGTTAGATCCACTATGGACTGGACTCTCACAATATTATGTTAGATCCACTATGGACTGGAGTCCCACAATATTATGCTAGATCCACTATGGACTGAACTCTCACAATATTATGCTAGATCCACTATGGACTGGACTCTCACAATATTATGTTGGATCCACTATGGACTGGACTCTCACACTCGACACCAATTGCACCGGTTGCCTGGGGTCTGCGGTCCCCTCCAAGGTTTCTCATTGTCATCCCATTGGGTTGAGTTTTCCTTGCCCTGATGTGGGATCTGAGCCGAGGATGTGGTTGTGGCTTGTGCAGCCCTTTGAGACACTGGTGATTTAGGGCTAAATAAGTAAACATTGATTGATTGATTTAGCGAATAGGCTCTTGGTCAGCGATGCTACCTACCCACTGTCTTACAGTAGGAACGCGCTGGTGCATTTTGTGAGAAACAAAAATGGCGCCAGGAGGTGGGACATGAACCAGCTGCATGGAAAAGGAGCCTTCACAAGCTAGCAGGTGTGACGCCTCTCGGCTGTCACCGACGATGGTGAGCAGCTAAAGCAAAACACCCATTGCAGCGGAGCGTCAATTTGTTGCAGCTGAGCGGTTCCCATGCTGGAGCCTGTCACACATGGACTAACTCTTCTCAGAATCAGAATCAGAATCAGCTTTATCGTCATTACGCAGGGTAACGAGATTGAGGCCATACCATACAGTGCCATAAAACAAGTGTACACTCTATACAGAGGGCGAAATGAATATGTACATGAATATCTACATGAAATAGGGTGGTTGGTGGAATGGGTTATTGCACCGAAGAGAAGGCAGTTATGAGGGTCAATGGGGAAGTCTGTTCAGGGTGGTTATGGCCCTGGGGAAGAAGCTGGGAAGGCTAACAGGACTCAGACCCAGGCTGAGTTGGAATGAGGACGGAGAGAATCGGGAAGGCAGCCCGCCATCGATGCTGCTCTATTCCGTGAATACCAAGCTCACCAGACAATGTGCCCAATCAGCTCCATTTCCCAGTGAGAGGCAAGGGTGGCATTCGCAGAGGCAATCGCCGACAGCATGAAGAGACATTGAGAACGTGGCAGAAACTGAAGCGTGCAGCTCAGGTCTCAAAGCTGCACTGTGACAATGGCGTAGTTTCTTCTGTACACGGACACAAGAGGCTGTCAGAGTGGGTGAAGAGAACTCTCCAGGGACCAAACGTACTACAACCTAATAAGCGTCAGGCGGTTTGAGGTTCTGCTGAAGTCAGTTCCTGTTCACCTGAGGTGCTGGTCATTAAGATCAGTGGAGCGGCGCCGAAACCCGATCCTTTTCACTACTTTCACCGCTTGTCTCAGCAGAATGAATTCATTAGCATTCTAAGTAGTCTTTTTGTGGCCCTCAACAAGATTTTGTTTCCAGCCTTAATTTGGTATTTTATGTTACTTATTTGTTCTTCTTCTTCTTCTTCTTATTATTATTATTGTTATTACTAATGTTATTATTATTAACGCTATTATTATTGTTATTATTATTGTTATTAGACTTATTATTAGATTCCTGGTGGAAAAAGCTGCAATCTCTCAGGAAGTTATGTTGACATTTGCAAGTGCAATTTAATTGCAGGCTAACTCGAGCTTGTGAGATGCGATTGAGGCACAAATAAAAGTGGGGCTTTGTTTCAGGTCGGTGCGACTAGCGTGATTTGTATGGCGCAAGTCTTGGCAGCGGGGGGGTGTGTCTATTAGCATAACAAGTGCTGCACCACCAAAAGCCATTTTGCTTCCTTTGTTTCAGCCTAGCAGCTGTCATTTGCAGAACATTTTGCATTTTGGAATCCTCTATGCTAATTTCGGGGAGAACAATGTTGAACAATAAGCACTCGGGCATCGCACAGAAAGCTTTTCATGGCACAGGGTTGCCTGCGGGCACCTGCGGGCTGTGCCATGAAAAGCCACCCAAACAATGGCTTCACGCTCCCAGCAGCCAAACTTGGCCTTCAAAGAAACGTCACGTTCCCAAGCGTACCGCATTCCCGCCAACCACCCACCCCCTCCCGTCACATTCACACCAGCCTATCCCGCCATTCATCATCATATTCATCCACATGACGCCATCTGTGAGCATTTTGAAGGCCATGTCATCTCTGGCCAACATGAAGTTTGATTTGTCACATTTTTGGGATGGCTTTGGCAGCAGCAACCAGGAAGTTTCATGCTCATTTGGGTCAATGCGTATCCAGAGAAGTACCGTATTTTTAGCACTTAAAATCCTTTCATTTTCTCAAAAATCGGCAGTGCGCCTTATAACCCTGTGCGCCTAATGTACGGAATCATTCTGTGTAGAAGTTTCCCTCTTGTGGGTTCTCCTGACCGAAATAGATCTGCTTGGAAGCCCGGGGTCTGGGTTGAACTATCTTTTATTGTGCTAACACATCAGGTCACAACTCAGTCCCTGAGTGTCCAGTGTGCGTCTGCTGCATAACTCCAACCCCCAACAACGGTGTCTCGGCCGGGCTGCTTCTAATAAGCATGGCAGGTGATTGGATGATCTTCCCCAGCTGGGTAATCCAATCACTGTGCTTCAAGGTCGGTCCTTACACACCCCGCTCCGTGGCAGGCCCGCAGACCACGCCCCCTCCACATACTGGTTGTGCTTACTGACCTCAAAGCCATTTTATTTGGTACATGGTATAATGATAAGTGTGACCAGTAGATGGCAGTCACACAAGAGATACGTGTAGACTGCAATATGATGGCAGTAAACAACACCAAAACTTTAAATATTTAATTGAGAATATAGAACAATACACACGGCACTCAAAAATCTGTCAAAATGTTTTTAGTAGGACTTCAGTAAACTATGAAGCCGCCGCCTGATGGATTGTACTGTGCTTCAACATAGGAGTATTATTATGGTGTGTGTATAAGGTAAGACATTATCTGGCATTTTGTTTCGCAATATTATGCAAAATCAACTTTTTCTACCTTCTGGTATCTGCTGATCTGTATATGGGATCTGCATAAATCCTGAAAATGTGCACAAGTCCGCCTTTGTAGTCCATGCCGACACCGTAGTCGATAAGCTTCTTCTTTTTCTCTATCTTCTTGTTATGGGACATTCATGCTGGATTTATATGCAAGAGGCGAGATGAGAGACTGCTGCGCCATATTTCTCACAGAAACATGGCTGAAACCATCCATTCCGGACGAGGCAGTTAGCATCGAGGGGCTAACTATGTTTCGGTCGGACAGGAGCAGAACTCTCTCTGGTAAATCTCGGGGCGGTGGTGTTTGTATATACATCAATAACAACTGGTGCAACGATGTAGAAATATTAACTATAAAATTCAGGCCATTTTATTTACCCCAGGAATTCAGTGCTATGATCTTCACTGCAGTGTACATTCCTCCCAGTGTGAACACCAAATAAGCTTTGAATGCTTTGTACTGCTCCATCAATGAACTGCAATCTACGTTTTAATCGTGGCAGGGGATTTTAACCAAGCTAACATGAAAACTGTGTTCCCTCATTTCCATCAATATGTGAATTTTGCAACCAGGGGTGGAAGCACATTGGACATGGTATTCAGCAATGTTAAACATGCGTTTAAAGCTGCACCACGCCCCCACCTCGGCTCCTCAGACCATCTATCTGTGATGCTAATTCCTGCATACAAGCCCCTGTTGATCAGGAAGCAAGCTACAATGAAGCAGGTGAGGACCTGGCCAGAGGGAGCAATGTCAGCATTACAAGACTGCTTGGAAACCACAGACTGGGACATGTTCAAGGCAGCCGCCACCGATAATCACCACACACGTGTGGAGGAGTATGCAGAGTCTGTGTCCGCATACATTCAGAAGTGCATGGAGGATGTCACTGTGATCAAGAACATCCCCACACGGGCCAACGAGAAACCCTGGATGAACAGTGAGGTACGTGCAATGCTGAAGGCTCGGAACAAGACTTTCAAGTCTGGCGACATGGTAGCATTAAAAACAGCCAGAGCTAACCTGAACCGTGCCATTAAGGTTGCAAAGCGTGCTCACAGTCAGAAAGTGCAGGACTTCTTCGAGAACCCTACAAACACTAGACGAATGTGGCAGGGCATACAGGTCATCACGGACTATAAAGCTGCCCCCCGTCCCTGTGACAACAGTATCAGCTTCCTAGATGACCTTAACAACTACTTTGCAAGGTTTGAGGCACTTAACACCACTCCGGCGAGAAAATCCTTCACTCGCCCTGATGAGCAGCCGCTCAACCTGGACACAGCGGATGTCCGGAAAACCCTAAGGAGAGTGAACCCCCGGAAATCACCGGGACCTGAAGACATTCTGGGAAAGGTGCTTAAGGGATGTGCAGACCATCTGGCGGGGGTTCTCACAGACATCTTCAACACCTCGCTGACCCAGGCTGTGGTACCATCATGTTTTAAGACGGCCACAATCATTCCAGTGCCTAAAAAACCCACAATCTCCTCCCTCAATGATTACCGCCCCGTGGCACTTACCCCCATCATAATGAAGTGCTTCGAGAGGCTGGTAAAGGAATATATTGTCTCCAGACTTCCCCCCACATTCGACCCATACCAGTTTGCTTATCGCCCTAACCGCTCCACAGAGGACGCCATCTCCTCTGCACTCCACCTGAGCTTAGAACATCTGGAAGGAAAGGACACACACGTGCGGATGTTGTTTCAGGACTTCAGCTCAGCATTCAACACCATCATCCCGCAGCACTTGGTGAGCAAACCTGGGATTCAGTACCCCCCTATGCAACTGGCTGCTTGACTTCCTCACAGACAGACCCCAATCTGTGAGAGTGGGCAACAACACCTCCAGTGCCATCTCCCTGAGCACCGGCTCCCCCCAGGGCTGCGTCCTGAGTCCACGTTGATGACCCATGACTGCTGCGCCAGGTCCACTACTAACCACATTGTGAAATGCGGACGACACGACAGTAGTGGGCCTCATCCGTGACAACAATGACATGGACTACAGGGAGGAGGTAAAACATCTGGTTGACTGGTGCAGAACCAACAACCTGGTCCTGAATGTCAACAAGACCAAGGAGATCATCGTTGACTTCAGGAAGCACCAGTCCAGCCACACTCCACTCTACATCAACGGCACAGCAGTGGAGATGGTAAGCAGCACCAAGTTCCTGGGGGTGCAGATAACTGACAATATAACCTGGTCCCTACACTCTTGTAAAAAGAGCTCAGCAGCGCATGCACTTTTTGCGTCGGATGAAAAGAGCACAGCTCCCTCCCCCCATTCTCAGCACATTCTACAGAGGCACTATAGAGACCACCTGCTGACCAACAGCATCTCTGTCTGGACTGGACCTGCAGTGCCTCAGACTGGAAGTCTCTCCAGAGAGTGGTGAGGACGGTAGAAAAGATCATCAGGACTCCTCTTCCTCCTATCCAGGAAAAAAGCCGCTGCCTGACCAGGGCTCAGAAAATCTGCAGAGACTCCTCCCACCCCCACCAAGGACTGTTTTCACTGCTGGACTCTAGAAAGAGGTTCCGCAGCCTCCGTAGCAGAACCTCCAGGTTCTGTAACAGCTTCTTCCCTCAGGCCGTAAGACTCTTGAACGCATCATAATAATCCCCTCAACTCCCCCCAAAAATGGATTAACTGGCTGGAATAAAAAAGACAATATAACATACATCCATAAACGTGGATACATATGAAAAAGTGCAATATATTTATCTGTACAGTAATCTATTTATTTACATCTGCACCTTATTGCTTTTTTATCCTGCACTACCATGAGCTAATGCAATGAAATTTTGTTCTTATTTGTACTGTAAAGTTCAAATTTGAATGACAATAACAAGGAAGTCTAAGTCTAAGTCGAAGTCATCCTCACTGTTGCCATTTCTAATATAAAGTAGTGTAAAGTTCTTACTTATATCTGTCAGTAAACTCACCATGAAAGCACTAAAACATACCGGTGTTGTGACTTTACATTATTCACCCAAAGAACTTTACTTATTAGAGAGTTCCGGTCACGGGACACATTGCGGGTGTTGTTGTTGCACTAGTGAGCCACGGATGAGGAGATGCTGCTCCGTTACTGATTGAAGTAAAGTGTGAATGTCATTAAAACAGTTAGCGCCATCTTTGGACACTTCTTCCACTCCCGTCCTTGCACGCTACACCGCTACAACAAAGATGACGGGGAAGACCATAAGGAAGATCTTATCGCTCTGGAATAACCTGCCTCCAATTCTCACCGGCATTGAAAGTAAACAGCTTTTTAAAAGGAAAGTAATATTTTATCTGAGTTTGTAAATTAGTTTGCTTGTTGATGATTTGTGTTTGGTTTTGTATTGTGTAGTTATATTTATCATTATTATTCTGTGACTGTAAATTGTTTGCTTGTTGATGCTTTTATTTGTTTCTGTATTGTGTAGTTATAATTATATGCTTTTACTTGTAATTGTATTGAGTTTGTGGACCCCAGGAAGACTAGTGGGTTGCTGTGGCAACCAGCTAATGGGGATCCTTAATAAAAATCAAAAATCAAAATCAAAGAATTGGTCATTTTTCCCACCTCTAGTTTGTACCGTGTCTGTAAAGAAGTGATTTATAAATACATGTACCATTGATGTGTCTGTAAAGAAGTGATTTATAAATACATGTACCATTGATGTGTCTGTAAAGAAGTGATTTATAAATACATGTACCATTGATGTGTCTGTAAAGAAGTGATTTATAAATACATGTACCATTGATGTGTCTGTAAAGAAGTGATTTATAAATACATGTACCATTGAGAAGTAGCAATGCTTTGTGTTTGATCATTATTTTGAGAAGTATGAATGCTCTTTAGCTTGTTTGGCCAATAATTGTTTGAACATTTAGTAGCAAGTACGTTTAATGGATGTTTAATTTGCTGCACAGATAAACGAGGAATAGTTGACTTAGCAAGTGTTGACCTTCCCTCGGGCGACATGGACTCCAACCACTATGAGAATTGTATTGTGAGTGTCATCTGGGGATGTGGCTTCTCAAATCTCCTCTTCTCTCTGACAACAACGCTGGCAATAATTCTGGCCTCAGGGGTCAAGAAGTGACCTCCAAACCGCCTTCTTTTGTGCGAGTGAGCAAGTTGTTAAGATGATTGCTAGTTGTGGAGGTCCACATGACACGTATAAGATGCTCCTCCACTCAGTCCTTGTGGGTTTGTAACCTGCTTTTGGAGCTGCGCTCTATTTTAGCGGGAAATGCTTTATTTTGGATTCCTGGTGGCCCGCTTGCTCAGCCCGAGGACTCCAATAACCCAATTTTAGTTGACTTTGCCTGTTGAGGGAACGCTAGTGCCTGGGGCTACACACTGTTACAATTTAAGCGCTACAATGAACGCACACGATCACATTGCACTAATTCCCCGCTTTCTTTTTTCCGAGGCTCAATACGACATTCCCATAAAGCAGCGAAGCCTTTCTTGTCCTCGTGGACTCAAAGATGCTACCAAGATTAGCTTCATTTGCTCCATCTAACTTCATCTTGAATACACCTGGAACCTGTTTATGTTGTGGACTTAAGCAGTTATCCACGTGACAGGAATTGAAACCCAAACAAGCCATTTGCCTTTATTTTCCGGACTATATAGCGCACCAGTATAGAAGCCACACCCACTACATTTTAGAAGAGAAATATATTTATCTATATAGCCACACCAGACTATAAGCCATGGATCCAAACATTGTTAAATTAGTTATTTGCACAGAACGATTTGGTAACTGTTCATTTCCATACCTTAATTCATCTGCGGTCACTCGAAGCGAGTATGACGGTCCTCCTGGTAGGGGTGTATCCCTTTATGGAGGATGCCTGTGCTTGACTTAGTTTAACGGGGGGAGACTGGTGCACAGACAGTCACCACACCATCCTTGACAGATCCGGGTCAGGGTCTAGTGGCATGGAGTACAAGACGACTGGGGACCCTTTTCTGCTGCAGCCTTCTTCCGCCATCCAGCCGTTGTGACGCTCCATAGGGTTAGCAGTCATCCTGTGCCTGTTCCACCGTTGAGGTCTTGGGTTGTTATTTCCCCATAACTGGGCCCACATGGATGTGGGGGTGCCTTCTTCTGCCATCGCAGCCGTTGTGGTGGTTTATACATCTACCGTCTTCCGCCTGCTCCACCGTTGAGGTCTTCACCGTATCCCTGGCTAGGGGGCAGTCAGGTACTAGGCCTTTGCCAAGGACCACCTGGGGTGACAGTAGTAAAGGGGTTAACCTCCTAGTGCCCCAAGACCCCAAAGAGGAGCCTCCACTGCCGGATGCACTTTAACGTTTTGCCCAGGACACATACCTTAATTATTTCCAAACGATGCCTGTAAGACGGCAGTAAAACAGCTAATCAAACAAAACAGAAGTCATCGTCATGGACCCACTAGCTGAGGAAACTTGCTTTTTCAATCAGCTAAACATGTTGAAATTGACTTTGCACTGAACACTGTGTTTATGTTTTAAACCTGGGAAGTGGAAGTGGTTTTCACGGAGGGCCACAAGGCAGTTATAAGGCTGCCATCAGAGTGGAACATGGCAGTTATAAGGCTGCCATCAGAGGGGAACATGGCAGTTATAAGGCTGCCATCAGAGTGGAACATGGCAGTTATAAGGCTGCCATCAGAGTGGAACATGGCAGTTATAAGGCTGCCATCAGAGGGGAACATGGCAGTTATAAGGCTGCCATCAGAGTGGAACATGGCAGTTATAAGGCTGCCATCAGAGGGGAACATGGCAGTTATAAGGCTGCCATCAGAGTGGAACATGGCAGTTATAAGGCTGCCATCAGAGTGGAACATGGCAGTTATAAGGCTGCCATCAGAGGGGAACATGGCAGTTATAAGGCTGCCATCAGAGTGGAACATGGCAGTTATAAGGCTGCCATCAGAGTGGAACATGGCAGTTATAAAGCTGCCATCAGAGGGGAACATGGCAGTTATAAGGCTGCCATCAGAGGGGAACATGGCAGTTATAAGGCTGCCATCAGAGTGGAACATGGCAGTTATAAGGCTGCCATCAGAGTGGAACATGGCAGTTATAAGGCTGCCATCAGAGTGGAACATGGCAGTTATAAAGCTGCCATCAGAGGGGAACATGGCAGTTATAAGGCTGCCATCAGAGTGGAACATGGCAGTTATAAGGCTGCCATCAGAGTGGAACATGGCAGTTGTAAGGCTGCCATCAGAGTGGAACATGGCAGTTATAAGGCTGCCATCAGAGTGGAACATGGCAGTTATAAGGCTGCCATCAGAGTGGAACATGGCAGTTATAAGGCTGCCATCAGAGTGGAACATGGCAGTTATAAAGCTGCCATCAGAGGGGAACATGGCAGTTATAAGGCTGCCATCAGAGGGGAACATGGCAGTTATAAGGCTGCCATCAGAGTGGAACATGGCAGTTATAAGGCTGCCATCAGAGGGGAACATGGCAGTTATAAGGCTGCCATCAGAGTGGAACATGGCAGTTATAAAGCTGCCATCAGAGTGGAACATGGCAGTTATAAGGCTGCCATCAGAGTGGAACATGGCAGTTATAAGGCTGCCATCAGAGTGGAACATGGCAGTTATAAGGCTGCCATCAGAGTGGAACATGGCAGTTATAAGGCTGCCATCAGAGTGGAACATGGCAGTTATAAAGCTGCCATCAGAGGGGAACATGGCAGTTATAAGGCTGCCATCAGAGGGGAACATGGCAGTTATAAGGCTGCCATCAGAGTGGAACATGGCAGTTATAAGGCTGCCATCAGAGGGGAACATGGCAGTTATAAGGCTGCCATCAGAGTGGAACATGGCAGTTATAAAGCTGCCATCAGAGTGGAACATGGCAGTTATAAGGCTGCCATCAGAGTGGAACATGGCAGTTATAAGGCTGCCATCAGAGTGGAACATGGCAGTTATAAAGCTGCCATCAGAGTGGAACATGGCAGTTATAAAGCTGCCATCAGAGTGGAACATGGCAGTTATAAGGCTGCCATCAGAGTGGAACATGGCAGTTATAAGGCTGCCATCAGAGTGGAACATGGCAGTTATAAGGCTGCCATCAGAGTGGAACATGGCAGTTATAAGGCTGCCATCAGAGTGGAACATGGCAGTTATAAGGCTGCCATCAGAGGGGAACATGGCAGTTATAAGGCTGCCATCAGAGGGGAACATGGCAGTTATAAGGCTGCCATCAGAGTGGAACATGGCAGTTATAAGGCTGCCATCAGAGTGGAACATGGCAGTTATAAGGCTGCCATCAGAGTGGAACATGGCAGTTATAAGGCTGCCATCAGAGGGGAACATGGCAGTTATAAGGCTGCCATCAGAGTGGAACATGGCAGTTATAAGGCTGCCATCAGAGTGGAACATGGCAGTTATAAGGCTGCCATCAGAGTGGAACATGGCAGTTATAAGGCTGCCATCAGAGTGGAACATGGCAGTTATAAGGCTGCCATCAGAGGGGAACATGGCAGTTATAAGGCTGCCATCAGAGGGGAACATGGCAGTTATAAGGCTGCCATCAGAGTGGAACATGGCAGTTATAAGGCTGCCATCAGAGTGGAACATGGCAGTTATAAGGCTGCCATCAGAGGGGAACATGGCAGTTATAAGGCTGCCATCAGAGTGGAACATGGCAGTTATAAGGTTGCCATCAGAGGGGAACATGGCAGTTATAAGGCTGCCATCAGAGTGGAACATGGCAGTTATAAGGTTGCCATCAGAGGGGAACATGGCAGTTATAAGGCTGCCATCAGAGGGGAACATGGCAGTTATAAGGCTGCCATCAGAGTGGAACATGGCAGTTATAAGGCTGCCATCAGAGGGGAACATGGCAGTTATAAGGCTGCCATCAGAGTGGAACATGGCAGTTATAAGGCTGCCATCAGAGTGGAACATGGCAGTTATAAGGCTGCCATCAGAGGGGAACATGGCAGTTATAAGGCTGCCATCAGAGGGGAACATGGCAGTTATAAGGCTGCCATCAGAGGGGAACATGGCAGTTATAAGGCTGCCATCAGAGTGGAACATGGCAGTTATAAGGCTGCCATCAGAGTGGAACATGGCAGTTATAAGGCTGCCATCAGAGGGGAACATGGCAGTTATAAGGGCTGCCATCAGAGGGGAACATGGCAGTTATAAGGCTGCCATCAGAGTGGAACATGGCAGTTATAAGGCTGCCATCAGAGGGGAACATGGCAGTTATAAGGCTGCCATCAGAGTGGAACATGGCAGTTATAAGGCTGCCATCAGAGTGGAACATGGCAGTTATAAGGCTGCCATCAGAGTGGAACATGGCAGTTATAAGGCTGCCATCAGAGGGGAACATGGCAGTTATAAGGCTGCCATCAGAGGGGAACATGGCAGTTATAAGGCTGCCATCAGAGTGGAACATGGCAGTTATAAGGCTGCCATCAGAGGGGAACATGGCAGTTATAAGGCTGCCATCAGAGTGGAACATGGCAGTTATAAGGCTGCCATCAGAGTGGAACATGGCAGTTATAAGGCTGCCATCAGAGGGGAACATGGCAGTTATAAGGCTGCCATCAGAGGGGAACATGGCAGTTATAAGGCTGCCATCAGAGTGGAACATGGCAGTTATAAGGCTGCCATCAGAGTGGAACATGGCAGTTATAAGGGAGCCATCAGAGGGGAACAGTCAATAATGTAGGAATTTGCCTCTGGATCTCATTATTAATTATATACATTGTTTTATGTAGACTGTCAATTTTACAGTAAACACTTTACATTTACACAATTTTACTGTAAAATAGTGTTGGGTTTTTTTTCTTTTTTTTTTTACGGTAAATGGAAAAACAGTAGCACTGTTTTTTTGTTTTGTTTTTTTTTTTTTACAGAAAAAGCTTACTTTTTGTGATAGATGGACATTGGTTTTTACAACATTATATTGTTCATGAAAAAACAGTACGGTATTTTTTTTATTCTGGCAACTTAGCTGCCAGTTTTTCTACCATAAAACCAAATATAGCGTCTTTCCATTTACAGTAATACACCGTTCAAAACAACAAGCCTAGATTTTACAGTCAAAAACTGGCAGCTCAGTCAACAGAATTTTAATGCAAAAAACAGTAGTAGTTTTTTTTTCTATTTACAGTTATATGCTGTGAAGAACAACGTAAAATGTATTGTCATGCTGGGAGGAGAAAATGCAAACATAGCCATTTAGCACACGCAGTGTGATTTATCAAGACTAACATTGTTCTGCGGGAGCTGTTTTTTTCGTCTTTCTTTAGCCCGTCTGAAATGCGCGTGCAAACTGGCAGTTGCACAGTAATAATGTAGCTGTCAGGAAGGAGGCGATTGAAGTGTGAAGTGAGTTGTATTTATATAGCGCTTTTCTCTAGTGACTCAAAGCGCTTCTACATAGTGAAAGCCAACATCTAAGTTGCATTTAAAGCAGTGTGGGTGGCACCGGGAGCAGGTGGGTAAAGTGTCTTGCCCAAGGACACAATGGCAGTGACTAGGATGGCGGAAACGGGGATCGAACCTGGAACCCTCAAGTTGCTGGCACGGCCACTCTACCAAGCGAGCTATACCGCCCTCCAGCTCTTACCGAAGGTAAACAAGACTTTAAAGGTGAGTGATTATTGCATTCCCTCACACCGCTACTATCTTCATACATCTACTTCAGGGGTCACCAACCTTTTTGAAACCAAGAGCTACTTCTTGGGTACTGATTAATGCGAAGGGCTACCAGTTTTGATACACACTTAAATAAATTGCCAGAAATAGCCAATTTGCTCAATTTACCTTTAACTCTATGTTATTATTAATAATTAATGATATTTAAACTTAATTGAACAGTTTAAAAGAGGAGAAAACACGAAAAAAATGACAATTAAATTTTGAAACAAAGTTCATCTTCAATTTCGACTCTTTAAAATTCAAAATTCAAACGAAAAAAAGAAGAGAAAAACTTAAAAAAAGAATTTATGGAACATCATTAGTAATTTTTCCTGATTAAGATTAATTTTTGAATTTTGATGACATGTTTTAAATAGGTTAAAATCCAATCTACACTTTGTTAGAATATATAACAAATTGGACCAAGCTATATTTCTAACAAAGACAAATCATTATTTCTTCTAGATTTTCCAGAACAAAAATTTTAAAAGAAATTCAAAAGACTTTGAAATAAGATTTTAATTTGATTCTACAGATTTTCTAGATTTGCCAGAATAATTTTTTTCAATTTTAATCATAATAAGTTTGAAGAAATATTTCACAAATATTCTCCGTCGAAAAAACAGAAGCTAAAATGAAGAATTAAATTAAAATGTATTTATTATTCTTTACACACACACACAAAAAATACTTCAACATTGATTTAAATTGTCAGGAAAGAAGAGGAAGGAATTTAAAAGGTAAAAAGGTATATGTGTTTAAAAATCCTAAAATAATTTTTAAGGTTGTATTTTTTCTCAAAAATTGTCTTTCTGAAAGTTATAAGAAGCAAAGTAAAAAAAATTATGAATTTATTTAAACAAGTGAAGACCAAGACTTTAAAATATTTTCTTGGATTTTTTAATTCTATTTGAGTTTTGTCTCTCTTAGAATTAAAAATGTCGGGCAAAGCGAGACCAGCTTGCTAGTAAATAAATGCAATTTAAAAAATAGAGGCAGCTCACTGGTAAGTGCTGCTATTTGAGCTATTTTTAGAACAGGCCAGCGGGCTACTCATCTGGTCCTTACGGGCTACCTGGTGCCCGCGGGCACCACGTTGGTGACCCCTGCGCTAGAGAATCAAGAGTGCTTACTCCGCATGTCAACATCTCAGTTCGGTGCCACACCAACAAAATGCCGAGGCAAACATTTCCAGATCAACACCGTGTGAAAAAAAAAAAAGAGTCCACGACAAAAGGAGATAACGTCCGCAGGAACCTACCACATAGCGAAGGACATACACTATTTGATTTCCTATTATGCAGCTCATTTTTATTTGACACTTATTGAAATATCTTGTGTGACATGTTTTTAAACTATTGCAGTGGCGTTCTGTACAAAAAGTGCACTTTAATTCAGTGTTGTTTTGATAAGTCATCTTAGTGACATCATGCACTAAAGTGCACTAATAGCTTGTTTTAAAATGTCTCTGACAATCTTGCACTTTCTGTTTTGGAAATGACATGAATGTTTGTGCCACTGCTTAATAACTGTTTAATAAATACACTTTTGCTAAATTAACTTAGTTGTGATTTCCCTCTCTGCATGAAAGTTTAAAATGAGCATATATTAATGCAGTATGAAGAAGAATGTTTTAATGTAGACACATAAAATCATCATACTGCTGTGATTATATGCATCAGGTGTTCATTCAAGGCTAAGGCAAGATATCGAGATATATATTGTGTATCGCGATATGGCCTAAAAATATTGAGATATTAAAAAAGGGCCATATCGCCCAGCCCTAGTGTGTGCCCTCAGAAACTAAGTATGCAGTGTACATAGCGGAAGTGTTCGACTTGAGACCCAGCCATTGTTTTAGTGCTGCATCGTGTGGATGGGCGTGGTTTGAAGCTTTTGGTTTCAATTTGCCTTTATGTAAAGTTAGGCTTGAACTTTGAACTCTGCCTAGCAATACGTCGCTAAGCTAATGTAATTTTCCAAATTATTATAGTTAATACATAATGCATAATGAATGGTACATAATGTTTTTAAAGTACGGATCAAATTTGACTTGTTTTAATTAAATTGAGTCAGGCAGTGAGAGAGACTACTAGCTAGGTTCGCCGCCATTTTTATATCAAACATATAGATAGATATTTTATAGATAGATATATTGATTCCTGAAGGAATCAATAAAGTACTATCTATCTATATCAGGGGTCACCAACCTTTTTGAAACCAAGAGCTACTTCTTGGGTACTGATTAATGCAAAGGGCTACCAGTTTGATACACACTTAAATAAATTGCCAGAAATAGCCAATTTGCTCAATTTACCTTTAACTCTATGTTATTATTAATAATTAATGATATTAAAACTTAATTGAACGGTTTAAAAGAGGGGAAAACACGAAAAAATGACAATTAAATTTTGAAACATAGTTCATCTTCAATTTCGACTCTTTAAAATTCAAACGAACAAAAGAAGAGAAAAACTTTTATAAAAATTTTATGGAACATCATTAGTAATTTTTCCTGATTAAGATTAATTTTAGAATTTTGATGACATGTTTTAAATAGGTTAAAATCCAATCTACACTTTGTTAGAATATATAACAAATTGGACCAAGCTATATTTCTAACAAAGACAAATCATTATTTCTTCTAAATTTTCCAGAACAAAATTTTTTAAAGAAATTCAAAAGACTTCGAAATAAGATTTTAATTTGATTCTACAGATTTTCTAGATTTGCCAGAATAATTTTTTTGAATTTTGATCATAATAAGTTTGAAGAAATATTTCACAAATATTCTTCGTCGAAAAAACAGAAGCTAAAATGAAGAATTAAATTAAAATGTATTTATTATTCTTTACACACAAAAATTTTTTTTACTTTAACATTGATTTAAATTGTCCGGAAAGAAGAGGAAGGAATTTAAAAGGTAAAAATGTATATGTGTTTAAAAATCCTAAAATTATTTTTAATGTTGTATTTTTTCTCTAAAATTGTCTTTCTGAAAGTCATAAGAAGCAAAGTAAAAAAATTAATTTATTTAAACAAGTGAAGACCAAGTCTTTAAAATATTTTCTTGGATTTTTTAATTCTATTTGAGTTTTGTCTCTCTTAGAATTAAAAATGTCGGGCAAAGCGAGACCAGCTTGCTAGTAAATAAACGCAATTTAAAAAATAAAGGCAGCTCACTGGTTAGTGCTGCTATTTGAGCTATTTTTAGAACAGGCCAGCGGGCGACTCATCTGGTCCTTACGGGCTACCTGGTGCCCGCGGGCACCGCGTTGGTGACCCCTGATCTACTTTCTACGTTTGTTTGATCTTCAATGAATGAAATAAAAAAACTAAACATTTTGATGACAGATGATTTTCCCCGCTCTTTTCCTCGATAGTGAGGCATGCCTACACTAGTGATGATATCATGTGTGTGTGTGTGTGTGTGTGGATGTGTTGGGGGGTGGGAGTGGGTTGTCCAGCCCAGTGATAGTGGGATTAGAAGCACCTGCCAGGCAGACAAAGGCGAGCCTTAAGCCAAACGAATGAAGTGCTATGAAACACGAGCTCCGCCCTTCAACAGCAAATGGAACAGGTCAACCCTGACATGCCAAACCAGCCTCAAAGAAGAAACACTTGCCCGTTCACGACTTCCTGTCATATTAACGACGTCACACTCCCACTATGTGATCATGCCACCCCTACCAACAATCTTTGAACGACCGTTTTCTTCACCCAGCTCCTTTTGGATGTTTGCATTATTCAGATTTTAGTACGCTACCGTGCTTTGTCACCGACTGTATAACACATCTAAAATGCCAATTATATAAATCAGCATATAATGAACTGGTTTGGACTGGTTTTAAAATCATAATCCAGAACCTTATCTTTTTGATGACAAACACAAAGAGGATGAACAATACATTTCAGAAGCTGACTGCTGAACGGATAAAGCTTTATTGAAACACTATAGCGTCAACAGCATTGCTAGCTGCTAGACATACAAATAAACCATAATAAAACAAACACTTACTGTACAATTTCCATTGTTGCTGGAATATCGACCGAGAGTACGCTCACATAATTCCGTTTGGATGAAGATTCAATCGCAATTCTCACAAAGGGTTGAAGAAAAGTTGCCACAACTAGGTTTTTTTTGCCATTTCGGGGGATGTCAAAGTGGACCAGCCTCTAAGGCTATGTCTACACTAAGCCGGATAACCTCTTAAACAATTAACCATTAAGCCTAAGCCCCGTTTCAGCCACACTAAACCAGCGTTTAAGGTTCCCCTTCTGGGACAATTTTTTACACGGGTTAAGTGTGTCGTGTATTTCTTGAATCTACGGCTCTTAGCTTTGTATGGACTCATTGATCGTTTACAAACTGAGTTCGGAGAGGAAGAATGCTCCACACAGGAAGTGACGTCAGAAAGAATGCTCCACACAGGAAGTGACATCAGAAAGAACACGCCACAGTCAGCTTCATAATAAAGTGGTTTCATAACACGGAGCTAACCACTAGAAATATGGAGGTGAGTCATCCAAACATACCCGTGTTTCTCCTTCCTCTACATGTACAGATGCTTGTGGAAATCACACATGAATACCTTAAGAGAAAGCCATTGCTGCTATTTGGGATACGACACTTCTCAGACGGCAAGAGAACTTTCCAATGTCCAGGTCAGCTGTGATTCTACTTAGCAAAAAACTTTGTCCATTTGTCGAAGGAGATTTGACAAGAATGCGGGCTCCCATAGATGTGATAAAAAAAAGGTAGCGTGTGCTTTGTATTACCTGGCTGACGAGGGAAGACTACGGAGAACGGCGAATGCTTTTGGACTGGCAAAGCAGACTATATCAGTTATTGTCCGCCATGTATGTCACTCGTGATTTAGGGCTATATAAGTAAACTTTGATTGATTGATTGATTGATTGATGTATGTCGTGGACTCAACGTCTAGGTCCAGAGTATATCAAGTCGCCAAAAAGGAATGGACAATGAAGGTGAAGGTAAAAGAGTGAGGAGTGTCCTGACCAGATATCTACATCCCTAGATTGATTGTTGTCAAATGTTCTTTATCACATTGTTTACGTGTCTAATAAAGATGTGATTAATGTATGATGTCTCAGGTGTGATTCACTACCATAGGGCCCCACAGCACACTGGATTCCAGTTCATTGAAATACCACAACACTGGATATTGTTCAGATAAGTTACATTTAAGAACTTGCACACAAAGCAACACTGGAGGTGACTATGACGTGCGCATTTTCCGCGCATGCGTATTAGGTCATGTTGCGCTGGCTGACGGAGGGGGGAGGGGGTCTTAAATGGTGGTATTGTTGTGTGTGGACAAGAATAAGGTTAGGTGGGATTTACCCTGGATAACCTTAGACGGCTTAGTGTAAACGGGGCCTCAGTCCATGTCCACATTTGTCTACTGTGAGAGATGCAATAATTACAATCTAGAATGTACTTTTACGTTTGACTCATAGCTGACCTGGACATTGGAAAGTTCTCTTGCCGTCTGAGAAGTGTTGTATCCCAAATAGCTGCAATGGCTTTCTCTTAAGGTATTCATGTGTCATTTCCACAAGCATCTGTACATGTAAAAGAAGGAGAAACACGGGTATGTCTGGATGACTCGCCTCCATATTTCCAGTGGTTAGCTGCGAGTTATGAAACTGCTTTATTATGAAGTGGCAGTGGCGTGTTCTTTCTGACATTACTTCCTGTGTGGGGCGCGTTCTTTCTGACATCACTTCCTGGGTGGGGCGCTGTCTTTCTGGCGTCACTTCCTCTGCGAACTCAGTTTGTAAACGATCAATGAGTCCATACAAAGCTAAGAGCCGTAGATTCAAGAAATACACGGCGCACTTACCCGTATAAAATGTGGTCCGAGGAGGGGAACCTTAAGCGCTGGTTTAGCGTGGCTGAAACGGGGCTTAGGCTAAATAATTATTCATTGAAGGGGTTAAACGACTTAGTGTAGACATAGCCTAACAGACTTCCTGTGTGGTTCCCCCAATTTCTGTGTTACTACTCGGTGGTCCAGTTGTCATCTCTGGGCCAATGGTTGTCATCATCTACTGTCACCCAGGTTCACATGGAAAACTCATCTTTTCCCGGGTGTGAGCCACCACTATGGGTGCTGGTCTGAGAGCGCGGCTAAGAGGAGCTCTAATGGTGAAACATCAGGTTGTTGATCCCACCTTTGCCATGTCTTTGAACTCGCCCTCTTTCATCCCCAGCACTGGGCTGACTGGGTTCATCTCCGGCTAAGTGGGCGGGCGTCACATTCTTTCATCACATCCATCACCCTTTGCCACTTTACCACTATGTTCTAGAGCAGGGATGCCAAACTGGTTTTCACTGAGGGCCACATGGCAGTTATAAGGCTGCCATCAGAGGGGAACATGGCAGTTATAAAGCTGCCATCAGAGTGGAACATGGCAGTTATAAGGCTGCCATCAGAGTGGAACATGGCAGTTATAAGGCTGCCATCAGAGTGGAACATGGCAGTTATAAGGCTGCCATCAGAGGGGAACATGGCAGTTATAAGGCTGCCATCAGAGTGGAACATGGCAGTTATAAGGCTGCCATCAGAGGGGAACATGGCAGTTATAAGGCTGCCATCAGAGGGGAACATGGCAGTTATAAGGCTGCCATCAGAGTGGAACATGGCAGTTATAAGGCTGCCATCAGAGTGGAACATGGCAGTTATAAGGCTGCCATCAGAGTGGAACAGTCAATTATGTAGGAATTTGCCTCGGGATTTCATTATTAACTATATCGATTGTTTTAAGTAGACTGTCCATTTTCCAATAAAAATTTTACTTTTAAAACATTTTACTGTAAAATATAGTGTTTTTTACGGTAATTGGAAAAACAGTACCACTTTTTTGGGGGGGGTTTTACGGAAAAAAATGGCAGCTCCGTTGCCTGAATTTTACTATTAAATTGACATTGCTTTACAACATGATATTGTTCATGGAAAAACAGTACAAGTTTTTTTTTTTATTCTGGCAACTTAGCTGCCAGTTTTTCTACCATTAAAAACAAATGTACTGTCTATCCATTTACAGTAATACACCGTTAAAAACCACCGTAGATTTTACAGTCAAAAACTGGCAGCTCAGTCAACAGAATTTGAACGCAAAAAACAGTAGTAGTTTTTCTCAATTTACAATAATGTGCTGTGAAGAACAACGAAACATTTATTGTCATTCTTATTAATTTAATGGGTGGTTTGCTGTAAAGACAAAAACATGTTTGGAACGTACGATAATATACCGTAATATTTGTTGCAATATTGGATATTATTAAAGTTTAAAATGTATCCAATTTCAAGCAGTACAAAATGAAAGAAATCCATTAAATTTAGTGAGAAAATATGAAGTACTTCATTGACACATGTCATGTCCAGGTGTTTGTAGGCCAGGTAAAATGATGTGGCAGGCCAGATCTGGGGCCGTACTTATCAAGCTTCTTAGAATGACTCCTAAGAAGTCTGCTAAGAGTTGACTTAAGAGTAAATAAATTCTTGGCTGAAAGCTGCACTTAAAAGTTAGTTATAAAGCGTCTTACTCACACTTTCAGCGAAGTGTAGGACTGAATCTTAAGTGTCACACTCAGAGCTGAATTACGACATTACTATGTGCCGTAAACGCAATTTTAGGTGACGTCATTTCTGTGTCCATAGAAATGACCAATCACGGAAGGGAATCCGTTGTCTAAGAATAAAGAAATATCTTGGAAATATTTAAGTGGACAATGGGAGTGCATATTTTGACAATAAACTACAAAATAATACAAAACAAACTAGTCCCCGCCGGCACTCACGCTACCGCTCCCTCTCTTCTCTCGCCCACACACTCACTGACGTCACTCACCTCACGGCCACACACATACGCTACTGTCATAACATTTTCTTTCCAATTCATTAATTAGGCAACTAATTTGAAACTGGTGTGGGTGGCTCTATATATACTAGCCCACTGCAGACACATGCAGAAATCAACAAGGAATCGAAAAGTATTAAATCTGTGACAAAAATAATACCCGCTCTGTCCAAACGATACCGTTTGATCAGCTGCTCGTCATCAAAAAAACAAAAACATTGTTCCGTTCCCTGAACGTTGGCGCACGTCTCTCTCGCCTCAGTGCCATCCCCTGCTGGCAACTCCTAACCACTTAAGACACCTCTGAAGGTCTCTTAAATATCGTGGAGAGTAGGAGTGATTCTTAGACTTAAGAACGTTGATAAAAAGCTTTTATTCTTAAGTTTGAGAGTGGGACTAAATTTCGCAAATTCTCAGGACTTAAGTGTAAAATGGCACTCTAAGAAGCTTGATAAGTACGGCCCCTGATCTTGACTTTGACTCCTGTGTTCTAGAAGATGCAGTCTGTGCTTTTTTGTGGCCCTCGTTGGTGTGTGGTGAAAATAATAATTTAAGGAATGCTTTCTTGGTTTAGCTGCACCTTCATGCTTGTTTTCTTCCTCCATAGAACTTGAGCGGTGTAAATGTGCGTATGGAATGCAATTCTGCGTAACAAGTGCTATGTTGAGCCTGGCTGGGGTGGTCCGGCCTAAAAAAAGGGTCTCCCTGCTAAAGGTGATGCTGATGGCAAAACAAAAGAGTGAAAGGAAAGACGTCTCCAAACGAAGGATCAACAGAGATGAAGTCAGGTCTGTAATCCTCCACAGAGCTGTTGTTGCCACTTGCACAACGCCAACATGCATTTTTGTGTGAACAACTTCAAAGCTGCTCAGGGAACTAGGATGTTTCACTCGGCTGTTTATCTGCACATACCTATCCACTTCTTCAATACCTCCGCTGACTTCCTCATGAAGCCATGGAATTTTATGGAAACAGCTTAGTAAGAAGCAGAGGAAGAGCAATCGACCATGGATGACAAAGGGACTGAAGCATTTTGTAACATGAAAACTGCATTAAATAGAACATCTGTAACACAAAGCTCTAGAGCAGTGGTTCTTAACCTTGTTGGAGGTACCGAACCCCACCAGTTTCATATGCGCATTCACCCAACCCTTCTTTAGTGAAAAATAAAATGTTTTTTTTCAAATTCAAGACAAAGTTATATGTTGTTGGTAACACTTTAGTATGGGGAACATATTCTAAGTAACAAAGACTTACTTTAGAGTTATTTGATTAGGGTTAGGGTTAGAGGGTTAGGGTTATAATAAGGCCATGCTGAATAAGGCATTAATAAGTACTTAATAATGACTAGTTAAGAGCCAAAATGTTACTAATTTGCATGTTAATAAGCAACTAATTTATGGTGAATATGTTCCCCATACTAAATTGTTACCATGTTTTATTACTGGTGCACTTGATGAAGCATGCATGAACATCACCTTGTTCAAACAACAAAACCAACACAGTGCATAAACCCACAACAAATGACACACCTGCAAATCAGTCTGACTTCTGCTGTTGTCGTATCCGTAATACGCCGATAGGGAGAAGTTTGTATTTACACGATGAGTCGGGTGTGCCTTGACCTCCGCCGAACCCCTGAGGCCGACTCACCGAACCCCTAGGGTTCCATCGAACCCAGGTTCAATCAATCAATCAATCAATCAATCAATCAATGTTTATTCATATAGCCCTAAATCACAAGTGTCTCAAAGGGCTGCACAAGCCACAACCACATCCTGGTTAAGAACCACTGCTCTATAGAGACATAACATAAGTACAAAACGTACAACAACAAGCTAACCAGCATCTTACGAACATGCAGGGAAGAATATTACAATAATCAGACAGGAACAAAAACCACATGAGAGCAACATGGGGCATTCTAAATAGTACCACTAGATATGGTGCTAAGAAGGATTACCCTAAATACTTCTTAGAAGGAAACATAAAAAATAACAATATGAACAAAATAGTTGAAAGCTTTAATAACTACCTAGTAAATATTGGACCACATCTGGAGGAAAGGACTGCAGATCCTGTGTCAGTTGAAGACTCGAATGATACCATAGGCAGAAATCCTAACTCCTTGTTCCTCACGGACGTGACATCAAAGGAAATAATCACAATTATTGCCATTCAATAATTAAGACCTCAACA
This sequence comes from Entelurus aequoreus, assembly GCF_033978785.1. NCBI lineage: Eukaryota > Metazoa > Chordata > Actinopteri > Syngnathiformes > Syngnathidae > Entelurus > Entelurus aequoreus. The sequence goes on from NC_084731.1 coordinate 1,334,746, forward strand.
TTTTTACGGAATAGATATGGAAACAATTAAAAAAGATTACTGAAGAGATTTCAGAGCTTTTAATGAATGAATGAATGGGTTATACTTGTATAGCGCTTTTCTACCTTCAAGGTACTCAAAGCGCTTTGACACTATTTCCACATTCGCCCATTCACACACACATTCACACACTGATGGCGGGAGCTGCCATGCAAGGCGCTAACCAGCACCCATCAGGAGCAAGGATGAAGTGTCTTGCCCAAGCAGGCCCGGCCCTAACCAATCTGGCGCCCTAGGCAAGATTTTAGGTGACGCCCCCCCACATCTGCAGTGAAGTGTATATACTCACAAGAAACCGAATAGCTTTGTCTTTGACCTTTTTTTTTACTTAAAGAAAGCAAATTAACAATCAGAATAGTTAACAAGATTAAAAAAAATATGGATAAAAAAATGAATACAAAAAATAAAAAATGAATATATGAAATACAATATTTTTTACATACATAAACACAAAATAAAACGTGTCAACAAGTTGCATAAAATAAATTAAAAATACAATATAAATAAGGCACTGCACATAACAAGATATCAAACCAGTATGACTTTAACAACTATATTACAAAAAAAGGGGATCCTACAGAGTTTTCTATTTGTGCTTTTTATTATTGCATTAACTAGAATGACTTACAAATGACTGTACACCAGGGAGTACTGTAATTACCTAACGTTACATTGTTATTTTCCATAACAATTTAGCCCCCTCCACAATATTAACCCGACATTAAAACAGAACTAGCTATTTATTGATTAGCAATTGCAGAATCCTTAATTAGCTTAATGCTAAAAAGCCAGGTTACTATCACATTCTGTAACAGACAAATAATTTCATGTAGGCTAACGTTACCTACCTGCTACCTCTGTCTTTTTCTCGTTTCTCCTCTTCTTTTCTCTTTTTTGTTCCCCGGGCACCTGACAGTTTTGGCCGTTTTGACATCTTGTGTTGATTTTTTGATGTGGTGACGTCCAAAAAGAGTCATGATACGGAAAGGGAGGGGGCGCACCGTGCCGGGGGAGGGAGGGCGTAATGTTGTAACAAATAATATTTCTATTAAATAGGTTTTACTTTGCATTTTAATTAACGTGGGATTATTTTATGTATTTAGAAATAATAGTTTTTTTTTTGGTTTTTTTTCCTCCAACATTTGTGGCACTGGCGTGGCGCCCCCTGATGGACGGCGCCCTTAGCATTTGCCTATATGGCCTATGCCACGGGCCGGCCCTGTGCCCAAGGACAGAACAGACGTGACGAGGATGGTAGAAGGTGGGGATTGAACCCCAGTAACCAGCAACCCTCCGATTGCTGGCACGGCCACTCTACCAACTTCGCCAACATATCATTTCAAGCAGGCAAAATATCAAACAAAATAACAAATTGCAAAGGTTATAACAATTTATAAGACTGCTTTTGCAATTTTATAGAAATAAAACAAGTGTTTAACAACATATTGGACAAATTCATGAATAAAAGTGGAACACTCACAGATACAAGCCAACATCTCAACATCCACGGCATTGATTGAAATAACGGAAGACATCACCAATGCAGTAGATGGTAAAACGTGTGCAGTGGCAGTATTTATAAATCTAACAAAAACATTTGACACAACTAATCACAACAGGGAGCAACACGTTAACACCCGCCTCCACCAATATATCTTGTGGTGTACCCCAGGGATCAATACTGGGACCAAAATGGTTCTATCGTTCAATCAAATGACATTTGTAAAGTTAAAGTCAGTACTATTTGCAGATGATACAACTGTCTTTTGTTGGGGAGAGAACACACAGAAGATAATATCAATTACAACAAAGTAAATAAATAAATTGAAGAGATGGTTTGACAAAAACAGATTATTTTTTAATTTCAGTACAACTAAAATAATGCTTTTTGGTAACAGCAGAAAAGAAAGTCAACCACATTTGGACAAAGTAAACTTTGAAAGAGTCAAATCACATGGTTAGAGTGTCCGCAGAGCCGGCCCGTGGCATAGGCCGTATAGGCAAATGCTAAGGGCGCCGTCCATCAGGGGGCGCCAAGCCAGTGCCACAAATGTTGGAGAAAAAAAAAAAAAAAAAGTCGGTACTATTATTTCTAAATACAAAAAATAATCCCACGTTAATTAAAATGCAAAGTAAAGCCTATTTAATAGAAATATTATTTGTTAGAACATTACGCCCCCCCCCCCCCTCCCCCCGCACGGTGCGCCCCCTCCCTTCCCGTATCATGACTCTTACCACATCAAAAAATCAACACAAGATGTCAAAACGGCCAAAACTGTCAGGTGCCCAGGGAAGAAAAAAGAGAAAAGAAGAGGAGAAACGAGAAAAAGACAGAGGTAGCAGGTAGGTAACGTTAGCCTACATGAAATTATTTGTCTGTTACAGAATGTGATAGTAACCTGGCTTTTTAGCATTAAGCTAATGTTACATGATTCGGCAATTGCTAATCAATAAATAGCTAGTTCTGTTTTAACGTCGGGTTAATATTGTGGAGGGGGCTAAATTGTTATGGAAAATAATAATGTAACGTTAGGTAATTACAGTACTCCCACCTTACATTCCTCAGGGACATTTGTATTAGATCTTTTAAGCAGGTGTTTTTTGTTTACATTGTTATTGCCTTCTGGTTAGCTAATGTTTGCCCTGCAGGTAATAGTCACTTTTCCACCCCTTTATATATTAGGTATAGTTGTAAGCCTAGTTGTTTAAGTGCACATCATTAATGTTAATTAAGCAATATCACATGAGAGGGAATGCTGTTTTTTAATTTGAGCACTGCTGTGATTCGGTTAAAGATAATCATAACATAACATTCTCATATAATATGTTAATTTGCTTTCTTTAAGTTAAAAAAAAGGTCAAAGACAAAGCTATTCGGTTTCTTGTGAGTATATACACTTCACTGCCGATGTGGGGGGGGGGGGGGCGCCACCTAAAATCTTGCCTAGGGCGCCAGATTGGTTAGGGCCAGGCCTGAGTGTCCGCCCTGAGATGGGTAGGTTGTGAGTTCAAACCCCGGCCGAGTCATACCAAAGACTATAAAAATGGGAGCCATTACCTCCTTGCTTGGCACTCAGCATCAAGGGTTGGAATTGGGGGTTAAATCACCAAAAATTATTCCCGGGCGCGGCCACCGCTGCTGCTCACCGCTCCCCTCACCTCCCTGGAGGTGATCAAGGGTGATGGGTCAAATGCAGAGAATAATTTCGCCACACCTAGTGTGTGTGTGACTATCATTGCTACTTTAACTTAATTTTGGGTGTAATATTAGATGATACAATTCATTTAAAATCTCATATAAAATACAATAAGTTAGAGAGAAACACTTTAATAATGAATGAAGCCAAATATGTTCAGGACCAAAGATCCATATTCACTACAGCTGGCTAGTGGTACCACACCCCAGTTATTGTGATGAAATATGTAGAAATAACTACAAAAGTACACTCTATTCATTAAATATGTTACAAAAGAAGTCAAAAGTAATTGCTGGCTCAGAAACCTGAAATGTATCAGCTCACATATACAGACCATCTAAATCAGGGGTGTCCAAACTTTTTCCACTGAGGGCCGCACACGGAAAAATTAAAGCATGTGGGGGCCATTTTGATATTTTTCATTTTCAAACCATAACAAAATATATGGAATTTTTATTTATTTTACCTTTAGGGGTCCCGGGGACCATAAAGGGTCTCAGTCATTAAAATTTTAAAAATAAGTCAGATTATTATCCATCCATCCATTTTCTACCGCTTATTCCCTTCGGGGTCGCGGGGGGCGCTGGAGCCTATCTCAGCTGCAATCGGGCGGAAGGCGGGGTACACCCTGGACAAGTCGCCACCTCATCGCAGGGCCAACACAGATAGACAGACAACATTCACACACTAGGGCCAATTTTAGTGTTACCAATCAACCTATCCCCAGGTGCATGTCTTTGGAGGTGGGAGGAAGCCGGAGTACCCGGAGGGAACCCACGCAGTCACGGGGAGAACATGCAAACTCCACACAGAAAGATCCCGAGGCCGGGATTGAACTCACGACTACTCAGGACCTTCGTATTGTGAGGCAGATGCACTAACCCCTCTGCCACCGTGCTGCCCAGATTATTATTATTTTTTTAATTATTTAACGCTTACAGTAAATTTCTATATCAACTTCAAGTTGATATAAAGTAATACAAATTAAAAAAAAATGTTTTATGGCTTTTCTGTCAAAAACAACTTAGTTTTTTTTATAGTAAAACTGAAATATGCAGTATTTAGTAATTAGAGCCCTAAAAGATCAATAATGCAGGACACCATTGATTTTAATTCTTTCATATTTTTGAGTAATCACAGTGAAAAGATAAATAAAATCCCACTAAATATATTTGGGATCCAAAAGGTGCCCCCACTCATAAAGTGATACATTTTTATTAGTTTTTTCTTTTACTTTCAACACTTAAGTTACGAGCTCAACTTCAGATATATCTGTCCATTTTATGCTGGAACTATTATTTTGTTTGTTTTATGCGCTTTTGTCAAAGAAAACTTGGCAACTACACAATATATGCAGTATTGACCACATAAAACATTTTAAAGTGAAATATTTGAAGTAATTGGAGCCCTGAAAATAATTCATTATATCGATTTTTTTTGTCATTATATATATTTTTTTGAGCAATGGCAAAAAAAGAAAAAGAAAGAAAGACAAAAGAAAAAAGAACAGCCTGCATGGCAGCTTTTGTGTCAACATTGCAACTTTTTCTCCTTAGATTTCACCTCATTCCACTTTTTTTAATGTTCTTTTTTATTTTTACAATATTTTTTCCAGAATGTGTGGCGGGCCGGTAAACAATTAGCTGCGGGCCGCACGTTGGACACCCCTGATTTAAATCAAGTACAGAATGTTTGAGGACTGGATTTAGGCAACTTTAATGCAATTTAGCCAAAAGTACATTTTCTTCAACCCTACAATGGATGACTTCATGTAAGTCCATCTATATTTCAAGCTATATTGTGGTCACTTCATAAATATACAAATGTTCTTTGTCGTCAAATTGTATGTCTTAGTTTATTCTGAGTTTTACGTCCTTTAAGCGTCCTTCTCTGTGAAGATGCAGCATTTAACTTTGTTCATGCTGGCTGGCCGCCACCATCTGACAACCTTTCTCCTTTTCCAGGTGAGACTCGGCACCCACACCACGCCGAGCCAACATTGGACTTGTCCTTCATAGAGCTCTGACCCAGAGTCAGCATTGCAGTATTGTAGCAAACGAGGACTTTAGAATGCCTGAAACTAAGTCCAATGTAGGCTCCTACATCAGACCGAGGAGGACATGACAGTCGCACCAAACCCTGAAAAAACCAAGCACAATGCTGTGAGAAACGTTGTTGTTGTCTCCGATGTGGAGTCAAAACAATTGTGGTCTCACACGGCCGGTCCCTCACTCCATATTATCTCAAGGTCTAACCCTACAGTGGGAGACTCAGCTGAGAGTTCAGCCAATCTGTGTTTGGTGAATCAACATCAATAACCTCATGCTATCATTTACTGGGAACCACAGTGATGCCCTTTGATTAGTCCTGAGACACCCAGACCTCAGACTGCCACAGTAGGTTTTTATGCCTTAAAGGCCTACTGAAATGATTTTTTTTTATTTAAACGGGAATAGCAGATCCATTCTATGTGTCATACTTGATCATTTCGCGATATTGCCATATTTTTGCTGAAAGGATTTAGTAGAGAAAATCGACGATAAAGTTCGCAACTTTTGCTCGCTGATAAAAAAAGCCTTGCCTGTAGCGGAAGTAGCGTGACGTCACAGGAGCTAGTATTCCTCACAATTCCCCGTTGTTTACAATGGAGCGAGAGAGATTCGGAGCGAGAAAGTGATGATTACCCCATTAATTTGAGCGAGGATGAAAGATTCGTAGATGAGGAACGTTACAGTGAAGGACTTGAGAGGCAGTGATGGACGTATCTTTTTTCGCTCTGACCGTAACTTAGGTACAAGCTGGCTCATTGGATTCCACACTCTCCTTTTTCTATTGTAGATCACAGATTTGTATTTTAAACCACCTGGGATACTATATCCTCTTGAAAATGAGAGTCCAGAACGCGAAATGGACATTCAGTGCCTTTTATCTCCACGACAATACATCTGCGAAATGCTTTAGCTACGAGCTAACGTGATAGCATCGTGCTTTAACTGCATATACAAACAAAAAAAATAAACCCCTGACGGGAAGTATAGATAGAAAATCAACAATATTATTAAACCGTGGACATGTAAATACACGGTTAATGCTTTCCAGGCTGGCGAAGGTTAACAATGCTGTGCTAACGACGGCATTGAAGCTAACTTAGCAACCGGACCGCACAGAGCTATGCTAAAAACATTAGCTCTCCACCTACACCAGCCAGCCCTCATCTGCTCATCAACACCCGTGCTCACCTGCGTTCCAGCGATCGGCAGAAGGACGAAGGACTTCACCCGATGCGTTTGGCAGCCCGGAGACATAGGAAGTCAAGGTGAGGTCGCCGGCTAGCGCGGCTAGCGCTCCAACAAAGTCCTCCTGGTTGTGTTGCTGTAGTCCGCTGCTAATACACCGATCCCACCTACAACTGTCTTCTTTGCAGCCTTCATTGTTCATTAAACAAATTGCAAAAGATGTCCAGAATACTGTGGAATTATGAAATGAAAACAGAGCTTTTTGTATAGGATTCTACGGGGTACCATAACTTCCGTTACTCTGACTTCGTCACGCGCATACGTCATCATACCGCAACGTTTCAGCCGGATATTTCCCGGGAAGTTTAAAATGTCACTTTATAAGTTAACCCGGCCGTATTGGCATGTGTTGCAATGTTAAGATTTCATCATTGATATATAAACTATCAGACTGCGTGGTCGCTAGTAGTGGCTTTCAGTAAGCCTTTAACCCAGTCTTTTTCAACCTGTTTTGAGCCAAGGCACATGTTTTTCATTGAAAAAATGTGGAGGCACACCACCGGCAGAAAACATATACAAATTCAAACTCAGCAGCATTATTGACAATAAAAAGTTGTTCTTGCAATTGTTGGATATGACTTTAAAGCAGGGGTAACAACCATTTTTGAAAGCAAGAGCTACTTCTTGGGTAGTGATTAATGCGAAGGGCTACCAGTTTGATACACACTTAAATAAATTGCCAGAAATAGCCAATTTGCTCAATTTACCTTTAACTCTTATGTTATTATTAATAATTAATGATATTTACACTTAATTGAACAGTTGAAAAGAGGAGAAAACACACAAAAAATGATAATTAAATTTTGAAACATAGTTTATCTTCAATTTCAACTCTTTAAAATTCAAAATTCAACCGAAAAAAAGAAGAGAAAAACTAGCTAATTCGAATCTTTTTGAAAAAATTAAAAAAATAATTTATGGAACATCATTAGTAATTTTTCCTGATTAAGATTAATTTTAGAATTTTGATGACATGTTTTGAATAGGTTAAAATCCAACCTGCACTTTGTTGGAATATATAACAAATTGGACCAAGCTATATTTCTAACAAAGACAAATCATTATTTCTTCTAGATTTTCCAGAACAAAAATTTTAAAAGAAATTCAAAAGACTTTGAAATAAGATTTAAATTTGATTCTACAGATCTTCTAGATTTGCCAGAATAATTTTTTTGAATTTTAATCATAATAAGTTTGAAGAAATATTTCACAAATATTTGTCGTCGAAAAAACAGAAGCTAAAATGAAGAATTAAATTAAAATTTATTTATTATTCTTTACAATAAAGAAAATAAATGTACTTGAACATTGATTTAAATTGTCAGGAAAGAAGAGGAAGGAATTTAAAAGGTAAAAAGGTATATGTGTTTAAAAATCCTAAAATCATTTTTAAGGTTGTATTTTTTCTCTAAAATTGTCTTTCTGAAAGTTATAAGAAGCAAAGTAAAAAAATTAATGAAATTATTTAAACAAGTGAAGACCAAGTCTTTAAAATATTTTCTTGGATTTTCAAATTCTATTTGAGTTTTGTCTCTCTTAGAATTAAAAATGTTGGGCAAAGCGAGACCAGCTTGCTAGTAAATAAATACAATTTAAAAAATCGAGGCAGCTCACTGGTAAGTGCTGCTATTTGAGCTATTTTTAGAACAGGCCAGCGGGCTACTCATCTGGTCCTTACGGGCTACCTGGTGCCCGCGGGCACCACGTTGGTGACCCCTGCTCTAAAGCATAACCAAGCATGCATCTCTATAGCTCTTGTCTCAAAGTAGGTCTTGACTTGTTTGAGTTTTTTGCCGTTTTATAAATACTGATAAAGTTGAGGAATGCTCATCAAACACTTATTTGGAACATCCCACAGGTGTGCAGGCTAATTGGGAACAGGTGGGTGCCATGATTGGGTATACAAGTAGATTCCATGAAATGCTCAGTCATTCACAAACAAGGACGAGGCGAGGGTCACCACTTTGTCAACAAATGCCTGAGCAAATTGTTGAACAGTTTAAGAACAACCTTTCTCAAGCAGCTATTGCAAGGAATTTAGGGATTTCACCATCTACGCTCCGTAATATCATCAAAGGGTTGAGAGAATGTGGAGAAATCACTGCACGTAAGCAGCTAAGCCCGTGACCTTCCATCCCTCAGGCTGTACTGCATCAACAAGCCACATCAGTGTGTAAAGGATATCACCACATGGGCTCAGGAACACTTCAGAAACCCACTGTCAGTAACTACAGTTGGTCGCTACATCTGTAAGTGCAAGTTAAAACTCTCCTATGCAAGGAAAACGGGGTTTGTACTTTGTGGACGCCGTCTGCTCCACACGCTGTAAGTCTTTGCTGTCGTCCAGCATTCTGTTTTTGTTTACTTTGTAGCCAGTTCAGTTTTAGTTCCGTTCTGCATAGCCTTCCCTAAACATCAATGTCTTTTCTTAGGGGCACTCACCTTTTGTTTAGTTTTGGTTTAAGCATTAGATACCTTTTTACCTGCACCCTGCCTCCCGCTGTCATCTGCATATTGGGGTCACGACAAACCATCGTTGTCTTACACACGTGTTCCCGACATCTACAAAGCAATTAGCTACCTGCTGCCACCTACTGATATGGAAGATTATTAGTGATTCCCAGAGCCAAAAAAAAGTCTGCGGGCTATAGAGCGTTTTCTATTGGGGCTCCAGTACTCTGGAATGTCCTCCCGGTAACAGTTAGAGATGCTACCTCAGTAGAAGCATTTAAGTCCCATCTTAAAACTCATTTGTATACTCTAGCCTTTAAATAGACTCCCCTTTTTTAGACCAGTTGATCTGCCGTTTCTTTTCTTCTCTCCTCTTCTCCCCTGTCCCTTGCGAGGGGGAGTTGCATAGGTCCGGTGGCCATGGATGAAGTGCTGGCTGTCCAGAGTCGGGACCCCGGGTGGACCACTAGCCTGTGCATCGGTTGGGGACATCTCTGCGCTGCTGACCCGTCTCCGCTCGGGATGGTTTCCTGCTGGCCCCACTATGGACTGGACTCTCGCTGATGTGTTGGATCCACTGTGGACTGGACTTTCACAATATTATGTCAGACCCACTCGACATCCATTGCTTTCGGTCTCCCCTAGAGGGGGGGGGGGGGTTACCCACATATGCGGTCCTCTCCAAGGTTTCTCATAGTCATTCACCGACGTCCCACTGGGGTGAGTTTTTCCTTGCCCGTATGTGGGCTCTGTACCGAGGATGTCGTTGTGGCTTGTGCGGCCCTTTGAGACACTTGTGATTTAGGGCTGTATAAATAGACATTCATTGATTGATTGAAGATTATCACAAAGGACAAGCGGTAGAAAATGGATGGATGGATGGATCTTTTACACAAAGCTAAGTTGTGGATGTTTTGTTTAGTTTGGCATATGTTGACCTCTGGTTTGGTGGCTGCAGGATTAGGTCTCTGCTTTTTGCAGATGATGTGGTCCTGATGGCTTCATCTGGCCAGGATCTTCAGCTCTCACTGGATCGGTTCGCAGCCGAGTGTGAAGCGACTGGGATGAGAATCAGCACCTCCAAGTCCGAGTCCATGGTTCTCGCCCGGAAAAGGGTGGAGTGCCATCTCCGGGTTGGGGAGGAGATCTTGCCCCAAGTGGAGGAGTTCAAGTACCTCGGAGTCTTGTTCACGAGTGAGGGAAGAGTGGATGGTGAGATCGACAGGCGGATCGGTGCGGCGTCTTCAGTAATGCGGACGCTGTATCGGTCTGTTGTGGTGAAGAAGGAGCTGAGCTGGAAGGCAAAGCTCTCAATCTACCGGTCGATCTACGTTCCCATCCTCACCTATGGTCATGAGCTTTGGGTTATGACCGAAAGGACAAGATCACGGGTACAAGCGGCCCAAATGAGTTTCCTCCGCCGGGTGGCGGGTCTCTCCCTTAGAGATAGGGTGAGAAGCTCTGTCATCCGGGAGGAGCTCAAAGTAAAGCCGCTGCTCCTCCACATGGAGAGGAGCCAGATGAGGTGGTTCGGGCATCTGGTCAGGATGCCACCCGAACGCCTCCCTAGGGAGGTGTTTAGGGCACGTCCGACCGGTAAGAGGCCACGGGGAAGACCCAGGACACGTTGGGAAGACTATGTCTCCCGGCTGGCCTGGGAACGCCTCGGGATCCCCCGGGAGGAGCTGGACGAAGTGGCTGGGGAGAGGGAAGTCTGGGCTTCCCTGCTTAGGCTGCTGCCCCCGCGACCCGACCTAGGATAAGCGGAGGAAGATGGATGGATGGATGGATAGATGTTGACCTCCATTGCATTAGTTTTTATATTTTTAATGTACTAAAATGTATCAAAGTGACCCAACATAATAACATTAAGATAATGCTTGAAATATTTAGATTTTTTGTATTTATTCTTTCATTATTCAATAATCGGTGCAAAAACTAAACTAAATTAACTCAACTATTACACATTATTTTCTTTCCAAATGCAACATAATAATAATTCCTGAGACTTTGAAAAGAGTATAATTAGTGGAAAAAAGCTGTGCTTCTCCCTACTCCTTTTTGGACGTGTTAAAATATAATAAAATAAATAGAAACACAACAAGTGTGCAATGTTCAAGCTGGTTAAGAAAGTTGTAAATAAATGACAGAATGTCCAGAGTGGCGCCCATCAGCATGCACAGTCTAGACATGATGGCCCTCACACTAGCACACAGCAACGTGGAAGCATGCGAAGCTAACATGGCGGGATGGAGGCTTTTGTTAGGCCTCATGCACGGCGAGAGGACGCACTAGGACCTTCTTGGCAACACAAGACATCCCTTGTCCTACTTGAACATCTCTCCTCAGGAGCCCATGCGGGGCCCATTGGAGCCGGCTGACACGCATAGTATGGGAGGTATTCTCCCAGGAGATTCATTTTCAAATGTTTACGCGGGCAAAACAAAGAGCGGCGGTCACGCTTGTTACTTATTGATTTGTTGCAGCGATGACGGGAGACACCAATGGCAGCTGGCAGCCTCGACGTGATCTAGAAGATCATTCCTTTCACCGTCTCCTGTCACTCAGCTCGTCGTTGTCCAGGGAAATTAGCAGGAGTTTTAGCCCGACTTTGGGGGGAGAATGTGTCAAACAAGTAAAGACCTGAGTTGTCCCAGGAGGATGTTCATGTTCCCATCCTGGACTGATCAATGTACCAGGGACTTTCTCTGGTGTGGATCCACAAGTGCACTCAGGACAACTCCAGAAAGCAAAGACTCGAAAGCTCAATCAATTAATCCAGTCCATAGTGGATCTAACACAATAGTGTGAGAGTCCAGTCCATAGTGGATCTAACATAATAGTGAGAGTCCAGTCCATAGTGGATCCAACATAATAGTGAGAGTCCAGTCCATAGTGGATCTAACATAATAGTGTGAGAGTCCAGTCCATAGTGGATCTAACATAATAGTGAGAGTCCAGTCCATAGTGGATCTAACATAATAGTGTGATAGTCCAGTCCATAGTGGATCTAACATAATAGTGAGAGTCCAGTCCATAGTGGATCTAACATAATAGTGAGAGTCCAGTCCATAGTGGATCTAAAATAATAGTGAGAGTCCAGTCCATAGTGGATCTAACATAATAGTGAGAGTCCAGTCCATAGTGGATCTAACATAATAGTGAGAGTCCAGTCCATAGTGGATCTAACATAATAGTGTGAGAGTCCAGTCCATAGTGGATCTAACATAATAGTGTGAGAGTCCAGTCCATAGTGGATCTAACACAATAGTGTGAGAGTCCAGTCCATAGTGGATCTAGCATAATAGTGTGAGAGTCCAGTCCATAGTGGATCTAACATAATAGTGAGAGTCCAGTCCATAGTGGATCTAACATAATAGTGAGAGTCCAGTCCATAGTGGATCTAACATAATAGTGTGATAGTCCAGTCCATAGTGGATCTAACATAATAGTGAGAGTCCAGTCCATAGTGGATCTAACATAATAGTGAGAGTCCAGTCCATAGTGGATCTAAAATAATAGTGAGAGTCCAGTCCATAGTGGATCTAACATAATAGTGAGAGTCCAGTCCATAGTGGATCTAACATAATAGTGAGAGTCCAGTCCATAGTGGATCTAACATAATAGTGTGAGAGTCCAGTCCATAGTGGATCTAACATAATAGTGTGAGAGTCCAGTCCATAGTGGATTTAACATAATAGTGAGAGTCCAGTCCATAGTGGATCTAACATAATAGTGAGAGTCCAGTCCATAGTGGATCTAACATAATAGTGAGAGAGTCCAGTCCATAGTGGGACCAGCAGAAGACTATCCCGAGTGGAGACAGGTCAGCAGCACAGAGACGTCACCAACTGATGCACAGATGAGTGGTCCACCCTGGGTCTCGACTTTGGACAGCTAGCGCATCATCTGTGGTCACCGAATCTGTGCCCCCCCCCCCCCTCCTTCATGGAGAGGGGGGCAGAGCAGAAAAGAGAGACGGCAGATCAACTGGTCTAAAAGGGGGGTCTATTTAAAGGCTAGAGTATACAAATGAGTTGTAAGACGGGACTTAAATGCTTCTACTGAGGTAACATCTCTAACTGTTACCGGGTCTGCTGGTTACCTGACTTTCATTCCGGACAGTGTATGGAGGAACATCTCTGGAGGCCACACTGACAAGAAGAGGCGGCGAGCGCTCTGACATCATGACAGGACCAGAGGCTGCATGAGGGACGCCCAGCAGGTGGGCTACACTTGTGCTCTAGCGACCAGAACCGCAATGCATTTGGACTTGACGTGTCTTCATACAACATTCATGCTTTCTCACACACACACACAAACAGACACACACACACACGCACACACAAGCCCGGCCCCTCCCCCTTGAGCACCCAGACTCGGGGGTAGGAGCTTAGCAGCGAGCTGAAGATGTCACAGACCCCCCGCAGTGCTTCACACTGCGACGGGGTGATGCTGTGAGATGAGACATTGCATGACTGGGAGCATAATCATGTGTATGTGAATGCATGTGTGTCACTAATGTACCCTGTCACCGGAGTGGCCCCCTGCTGGCTTCCTATCAGCGTCAGCAGTGAATCGGCTCGCTCAAGCAGCAGTAAATCCCCCAAAATCTCACTCCACTGACCCTCTGCGGACAATAGCCTGCATCTAATTAGTGGCGCATGCACTCACACTCCTGCACGCCGCTCTCTGGCGGGCTGAGGGCCCACATTTGTATGGGGGCCGGGCCCCAGAGAGGAAATGTCTCTTCAAAGCCCTGCGTGCTGTGTACACACACACAACACGCCTACTTAGCTTCATAACGTCTGCAGGAGTGAGGCTCTCAACACCAACACAAGTCCTGGCTTCAGCTGCACACGCTAGCTGCTGACAGTCAATGTTTGCATCATCATTCTTTTTTGTATCGTGCACAAAAGCAGTGAAGTTGTCACGTTGTGTGAATGCTAAAGAAAAAGAGAATACAACAAATCCTTTTCAACTTATATTCAATTGAATAGACTGCAAAGACAAGATATTTCATGTCGAGACATTAAATAATGCAAATAATCATCAACTTAGAATTGATTGGCAGCAACACATTGCAAAAAAGGCATTTTTACCAGTGTGTTACATGGCCTTTCCTTTTAAAGGCCTACTGAAACCTACTACTAGCGACCACGCAGTCTGATAGTTTATATATCAATGATGAAATCTTAACATTGCAACACATGCCAATACGGCCGGGTTAACTTATAAAGTGACATTTAAAACTTCCCGGGAAATATCCGGCTGAAACGTCGCGGTATGATGACGTATGCGCGTGACGAAGTCCGAGTAACGGAAGTTATGGTACCCCGTAGAATCCTATACAAAAAGCTCTGTTTTCATTTCATAATTCCACAGTATTCTGGACATCTTTTGCAATTTGTTTAATGAACAATGAAGGCTGCAAAGAAGACAGTTGTAGGTGGGATCGGTGTATTAGCAGCGGACTACAGCAACACAACCAGGAGGACTTTGTTGGAGCGCTAGCCGCGCTAGCCGCGCTAGCCGCGCTAGCCGCGCTAGCCGCGCTAGCCGCAGACCTCACCTTGACATCCTACGTCTCCGGGTCGCCAAACGCATCGGGTGAAGTCCTTCGTCCTTCTGCCGATCGCTGGAACGCAGGTGAGCACGGGTGTTGATGAGTAGATGAGGGCTGGCTGGCGTAGGTGGAGAGCTAATGTTTTTAGCATAACTCTGTGAGGTCCCGTTGCTAAGTTGCTAAGTTAGCTTCAATGGCGTCGTTAGCACAGCATTGTTAACCTTCGCCAGCCTGGAAAGCATTAACCGTGTATTTACATGTCCACAGTTTAATAGTATTGTTGATTTTCTATCTATCCTTCCAGTCAGGGGTTTACTTTTTTGTTTCTATATGCAGTTAAAGCACGATGCTATCACGTTAGCTCGTAGCTAAAGCATTTCGCCGATGTATTGTCGTGGAGATAAAAGTCACTGTGAATGTCCATTTTGCGTGCTCGACTCCCATTTTCAAGAGGATATAGTATCCCAGGTGGTTTAAAATACAAATCCGTGATCCACAATGGAAAAAGGAGAGAGTGTGGAATCCAATGAGCCAGCTTGTACCTAAGTTACGGTCAGAGCGAAAAAAGATACGTCCATCACTGCCTCTCAAGTCCTTCACTGTAACGTTCCTCATCCACGAATCTTTCATCCTCGCTCAAATTAATGGGGTAATCATCACTTTCTCGGTCCGAATCTCTCTCGCTCCATTGTAAACAACGGGGAATTGTGAGGAATACTAGCTCCTGTGACGTCACGCTACTTCCGCTACAGGCAAGGCTTTTTTTTTTATCAGCGAGCAAAAGTTGCGAACTTTATCGTCGATTTTCTCTACTAAATCCATTCAGCAAAAATATGGCAATATCGCGAAATGATCAAGTATGACACATAGAATGGATCTGCTATTCCCGTTTAAATTAAAAAAAAAATCATTTCAGTAGGCCTTTAATTGTCTATTGATCAAAAATGCACATCAATGAAGGAGATAAACAAAAATGAATGAATGAATGAACGAATCATAACATTCCAGAGCTTTTTCTTGAGTGTTTCGATGACCTCATCAGGCGTGGCTCTGACTGACATTCAGTGTCGGTCTGCAGATGACGGACACATCAGCTGAGGACGAGGAAATCCCATCAAGTCAGGAGTTTGAGTGATGACAAAAGAGGCGATGTGGAGGGAATATGGCCGCCAATTGAAAATCAATCTAATCTTTGGCACTTTGGCACTTTCGCAGCCTGCGTGGCGTGCGTGACCACAGTCAACGTCCAAGCGTGTTTTTAGGGCAGGAGTTTGTGAACACATGTTCAAGCTGGGAGGAAAAACCACCGGATTTGAGCAACCATCTGCTGGACAAAGATGATCTAGGATATTGTTCTCCCCAGGTGGGGATGGTGGGGGGGGGGGCTTGTAGGGGCCCCTCGTCCCCCAGCAGAAAAAGGAGGGAAACATAGCTTAAAGAGCGCAGGCTTGCCATAATCTTGTTTTCATTCATGGCACTCAGTTCTTCTGAGTTAAGCTATGTTTCCGCCTCAAGGGCCGCCCCCAAATCACAGTTTAAAAAATAAATAAATCATGATTTTACTTAACAATGCAAAAATATCATCACATCTTCTTTGCGTCCGTGCGAGTGTAACAACGTCCAGTAAATGTCCAGAAGAGTGCTGACCATCTGGGAGATTGCCTGTGCTTTTAGTTCAACAGTCAGCACGCTCGCCTCTCACACCCGCAACTGGCTTGGTGCCGCGCTCTGAGCAATAAGAACAAGAGAGAGCACAGGAGAGAGAGAGAGAGAGAGCTGTCTGTGATTGACAGCCATTGAACACCATGAGGTTGTCAAAATGCTTCCGCCCAGGTAAGCCTGTGCATTAAAGTGGCCCCGGAGTGAGACCTGGGGCCTCGTTTGTAACCACACCTCACGCGGGCAGAAGGGTGGGATGCCCAGACACCAGCAACCGGGTCCCCACCAGCCCAATCCCCAATCACCCACCCAAGTCGGCCACCGCAGGACCGCCCAGCGCGGGGCCACGGGAACCACCCGCCCCACCTGCAGGGACCCCAACGATGGAGATGGAACATCCAGTAACTGCCTGGGTGAAAAAAATAAAATAAAAATACAAATTAAATAAATATATAATAATAATAATAATAATACATAATTAATTTAAAAAATGAAAAAGCTCACAGACACGGTCACTACCTCAGCAGGTGGCTGACTTGCACTTCCTTTCACTGGAACTAAGGGGCCAAGCCCAACTCCTGAAAAACAACCTAATTCCTCCTCCACCACTCGGCACTCGTTCTCCTGGCAACCTCCAAATCCAGACTGGTCCATCAGATGTAAAAGTGTGATTCATCAGTCCAGAGAAGGCGTCTCCACTGCTCTAGAGTCCAGTGGTGATGTCCTTTACACCACTGCATCCAACGCTTTGCATTGGACTTGGTGATGTATGGCTTAGATGCAGCTGCTCGGCCACGGAAACCCATTCCGTGAAGCTCTCTGCGTACTGTACGTGGGCTAATTGGAAGGTGACATGAAGTTTGGAGCTCTGTAGCAAGTGACTTTGCACTATGCTGACCTCTCTGTCACTTTACCTGGCCTACCACTTTGCACTATGCTGACCTCTCTGTCACTTTACCTGGCCTACCACTTTGCACTATGCTGACCTCTCTGTCACTTTACCTGGCCTACCACTTTGCACTATGCTGACCTCTCTGTCACTTTACCTGGCCTACCACTTTGCACTATGCTGACCTCTCTGTCACTTTACCTGGCCTACCACTTGGTGGCTGAGTTGCTGTTGTTCCCAAACTCTTCACTTTTCTTAGAATAAAGTTGACTTTGGAATATTTTAATATTTGTTGCACAAGTGGCATCCTATGACAGTTCCACGCTGGAAATCACTGAGAGCGGCCCATTCTTTCACACATGTTTGTAGAAACAGTCTCCATGCCTAAGTGCTTGATTTGATACACCGGGCCAAGTGATTAGGACACCTGATTGTCATCATTTGGATGGGTGGCCAAATACTTTTGGCAATAGAGTGTATAAACTAACAAATGCATACACAGGCCGGCGGGGCAGCGATCAAGCCACGGCACCCACTGCCCACCGAGAACCAGCCGATCACCTCACCCCCTTCACAGGTCTGGCCGCGCACCCTCCAAGGACAAACCCAAGAAGCCCGCCCCTGACATCGGGCGTGAAGTATGCTGCGGCAGAGCTCCAGGGCAGGCTCGGGCCGACACTACAAAAAAACGAGAATGAAGCCGGCGCTGCCACAAGTCACAACATCGGCCACACCAGACCCAGCAGCCATGGGCGCCCACACCACAAACAAACCGCGACTGACAACCACACGCCAACAGGATCATGGAGACCAGCCAGCGCCAACTTGCCAGTCGGCCCAAACGCCAACACGCCAACAAGAGACATCAACACACCCCCCCCCCCCCCCCCCACCAAAAGAATCCGCCCCCCCAACCCAAACCCGCACAAACAACCGAGACACACCAGACAAGATGGCCGCGCTGCCACAGCATCAAGTCACCGACACACACCCCACGGTGCAAGGCCCGACCACACAGGCATGGACCCCGCCCAACAAGAAGCGAAACCCGTGCGACGCCACACACAAAAATACCATAAAAATAATAACAAAAATAGTTAATAAAATTACATTTAAATAAATGGATTAATTAATGAATAAGTCTGCCTGGGAATGGCAGACAACAGACTGTAGTCCACACAGCCCACACCGGCCGATGAGGCAATGAGGGGCGCCGTACTCCCGGACCCCCAACCCCCCTTAAGTATGTTAAATGTAGAACTTTGTGTTCTGTCATTTGTATTTCTGTTAATACAACACAGTGAAAGTAGACATATTCCAGATATAGTTGCAAATGGTAATGTATCATGGCTCTGGTTCTGCTTTATTCGGAACATAGTTACAATAATAATAATAATAATAATAATAATAATAATACAATATGGTACATCACATATTTACAATTTCTTATCACAACACGAGTAGGAAGAAGCAGAGCTGAATTAAATCTACCCCTTTTCCATTTCAAAGCAATTTCTCAAATCTAAAATATCTAAAACATAAACATATAGATAAATAATACATAAATAAATAAATAAATAAATAGGGTTGTCATGAATATATAGTTGTTGATAAGTTGTGATCCACGCAATGAGATGATTGTCATGATGAATTCATTTGAAAATTGCTTTAAAAATAATAATGTAAAAAAAACCCTGCAATTATTCTGATTTTATTTTCCCATTAAACCGTCCTTATAGTACAGAGTCCCTAGAGGGACATGGACGTTTAGCGAGATCTCGCAAAAGTTTTTTTTCCTATGTCAGTGAACCGGAAGTAAAACAGCCACAGCGATGGAGGAGCGGGAGCATCCATCATCTGTGCTCTGTTGTGGGACCATAATACCATTTGATGTCTTTATATGTTAGGCCAATACTAAAATACAAATCAATAAACTTCTCCCGCAGATGGTGGGTAGGCTCCTCCATCGCTTTGTCTGTTTTATTCCCGTTTTTTTTCCCCTCCATGTCCCTTTAGGGCAGTGGTTCTTAACCTGGGTTCGATGGAACCCTAGGGGTTCGGTGAGTCGGCCTCAGGGGTTCGGGGGAGGTCAAAACACACCCGACTCATCGTGTAAATAAAAACTTCTCCCTATCGGCGTATTACGGATACGACAACAGCAGAAGTCAGACTGATTTGCAGGTGTGTCATTTGTTGTGAGTTTATGCACTGTGTTGGTTTTGTTGTTAGAACAAGGTGATGTTCACGCACGCTTCATTTTGTGCAACAGTAAAAAAACATGGTAACACTTTAGTATGGGGAACATATTCACCATTAATTAGTAGCTTATTAACATGCAAATTAGTAACATATTGGCTCTTAACTAGTCATTAAGTACTTATTAATGCCTTAAACGGCCTGGCCTTATTATAACCCCAACCCTCTAAACCTGGCCCTAACCCCCTAACCCTAACCCTAACCCTAACCCTAACCAAATAACTCTAAATTAAGTCTTTGTTACTTAGAATATGTTCCCCATACTAAAGTGTTACCAAAAACATATAACTTTGTCTTGAATTTGAAAAAAACCCATTTTATTTTTCACTAAAGAAGGGTTGGGTGAATGCGCATATGAAACTGGTGGGGTTCAGTACCTCCAACAAGGTTAAGAACCACTGGTTTAGGGGCTCCGTATTACAGTAAACCGTGGTCTTACAGTAGAAATGACAGAGGACTTGCAAAACACGTAAATATGCAGCAAGAGAACTGAACCTTAGACCTCCTGATGTGCACGATGGCAAAGACCTACCCTTCTTTGCTGAGACCTGTAATTAGGATCTTCAGCATCTTGACTTGGCTGCCCCCCGCCGCCCCTCCAGCAAGTAATGAAGGAGTGATGAAGAGGAAGAAACAACAGATTGTTGATGCTGACCTGTCCGAGGGGAGAACAATTGTGGTGCAGGATTGAAAATCTAAATCTGCATTAGAGGCTTTTGTTGGGTCTGAGGCAACTGGCTTGGCACGAAGGGGAGAACGTGCACGCACACGTATGTATGCACACACACACACACACACACACACACACACACACACACACACACACACACATGCGCACGCTCAAAGCGAACACTCCGATCCTCCATACCAATACCAGGTTAAAGTGCATCATTCCGGTACATGTCGGTCTTCATTGACAAGACTTGGTTTTAGGCCAATCATTACAAATGTTTATGAGACGTCAGGCTTTGTTTGTTTGTTTATTTGTTTGTGGAGGATGCTTGTTGTCATATGTGAAAGCATAAGTCTGCTCGAACACGGATAATCCTGGCCCGTTAATGCGCTGGCCCAGATTGAAGCGGACTCCAATAGATCAGATCAGTTTCCCAAACAAAGGCTCGCTGGCCATGTCGTGGCGTTGACTTTGTGCAGGACAAACTGTGTCCGTGGTTCGGCCGTCACGTGAACGTGAAACAAAAAGAAATATAATTTCAAATTCAACTCGGGTGAGACCTGTTGGAGCGCAGGGGGCGTGGCCACCGCAGTCATATGGCGTAAGATTAATTAAATGGATCCTGCTGTTCAAATCAGCGCAAAGACGCTTCTTAGCAGATTAATAGCTGCAACATTAAGCCATTCAAATCTTATCACAGAGTAATCATCCGTCAACGAGTCTTTCCAGGGAAGTCATTGACCGCCTGTCAAGCTAAATCCTGATTAGCATTACCATGTCTGCCTCAGTCAAGGCGGCAGACTGCTTGGTCCACTTGCTGGAAAGGTGACATGGAGGGTTTTAACAGCGCAGGTTCAGTAGGTAGAGGCAGGGAGGTCTCGGACCTTTCTATAAAAGCACTAGGGACAGAAAACAAAGAATCATAGAAACCAGAACCAGATGCTCTTTTCTTTGGACATGTCCAGCTTTGTAAGCTCTGCAAAAAGAATCCTAGAAATCATTCAGTCATTTAACACCTCATATCAGGGGTGCAGTCTTCTTTTTACTGAGGGTCACATTGCAGTTCTGGCTGCCCTCAGTGAGTAATAAATGAGTATAAAATGATTCACCTCAGGATATTTTTACACAATTGCCTGTGCATTCGATCATTACCTTTCAGTTGCCAGAATTTTATTGTAGAATTTACTGTGTGTGTGGTTTTTTTTTACAGACATGGAAAGAACGGCCATGAGAAGGCCATTAGAGCAAAGATACAACAGGAAAAAGGCTTCTTTCAAGAGAAACTTGGCTATAACTTAGAAGTAGTCTGGATCATGGTTAAAGAAATAAGACTGTTCAGAGTGTTTTAGGACAATATAACAATTCTACTGCATTTTACTGGCAAATGAAACAGAAGACGAATTAGAAGATGTTACCTCAGTAGAAGCATTTAAGTCCCATCTTAAAACTCATTTGTATACTCTAGTCTTTAAATAGACCCCCCTTTTAGACCAGTTGATCTGCCGTTTCTTTTCTGCTCTGCCCCCCTCTCCTTCGTGGAGGGGCGGGCACAGGTTCGATGGCCACAGATGAAGCGCTGGCTGTGGGTGGACAACTCGTCTGTGCATCGGTTGGGGACGTCTCTGCGCTACTGACCTGTCTCCGCTCAGGATGGTCTCCTGCTGGTCCCACTATGGACTGGACTCTCACTATTATGTTAGATCCACTATGGACTGGACTCTCACTATTATGTTAGATCCACTATGGACTGGACTCTCACACTATTATGTTAGATCCACTTTGGACTGGACTCTCACACTATTATGTTAGATCCACTATGGACTGGACTCTCACACTATTATGTTAGATCCACTTTGGACTGGACTCTCACACTATTATGTTAGATCCATTATGGACTGGACTCTCACTATTATGTTAGATCCACTATGGACTGGACTCTCACAATATTAACTAGATCCACTATGGACTGGAATCTCACACCATTAACTAGATCCACTATGGACTGGACTCTCACACCATTAACTAGATCCACTATGGACTGGACTCTCACACCATTAACTAGATCCACTATGGACTCTACTCTCACACCATTAACTAGATCCACTATGGACTGGACCCTCACAATATTAACTAGATCCACTCCACGTCCATTGCACCGGTCGCCCAGGGGGGGTCCCCACATCTGTGGTCCCCTCCAAGGTTTCTCATTGTCATCCCATTGAGTTGAGTTTTTCCTTGCCCCGATGTATGATCTGAGCCCAGGATGTCATTGTGGCTTGTGCAGCCCTTTGAGACACTGGTGATTTAGGGCTATATAAGTAAACATTGATTGATTGATTGACTGTCCAAGTGGAGGCACGTAAATAAGAGCGCCCACAAAACTGAAGAGACTGTCAGAAAGTGAGTTGAAGATGATGAGTAAAACATCATCTATGCAACATTTGGAGCAAAGAACCACCATCACATGTTATGTAGACCACAAGGAAGTCTTTTACATTTAAGAAATAATCATAATAATACGACTCCTGACTAGACCCGCTCATCGGCAGTACGCCTTTTAATCTGGTGCGCCCTATGGTATGGAAACTACGGCAGGCTACTAGGATCAAAGGATATTCAGGATCAACATTGCCTCGGCTTTCACTCGCTGGCGTGAGCTGAAAGATGAGGAGGGATTTTGGGCCGATGCTGCCTTGGCTGTGTTCCTGCTGAACTAGGAAGTATCTGTCGGTGCTTACCGTATTTCCTTGAATAGCCGCAGGGGCGCTAATTAATTTAAAACCTCTTCTCACTCCTGCGTTTACCAAAAGCATGCGGGATTGACAAGCATGCGTTAATTATTTTAAAACCTCTTCTCACTCCGGCTTACCTTATCATGAAAAGCACATTTAATAAAAAAACGTTATTATGGTCTTACCTTTAGGTATAAATGAGTCCATGCGCAGCTCCTATAGAAGTCTTCCTTATCTTTCTTCAGTTTTAAAAGTCTCTCTGTCTCAATGGAGATCTTCCTTTAAGTATTACCTCCTGCTTCGATTGAAAGTCCAGTTTAGAAAACTGTTTTATTTTAGATAAGTAATCCTCCATGGTAAAAGTGCAAGCAAACAATGGCTCTTCACTCTTGCTGCCTGTTGTCTTCTTCTGCAGCACCGGTCTTCTGCAGTACCAGCAGTCGCAAGAAAGATCACTAGCGCCCTCTACCACCAGGAGGCGGAAGTCATTTAATGACTCATATTTGACCCGGCGGAAGTGCCAAGCATGCGCTAATTATTTTGCGAAACGAGTTTGACCCGGCTGTAATTCTAGGCAGGCGAATACTATATTCCCGGCGGCAATTCAAGGAAATACGGTATATCCAAATGATAATGATAATGTTAGCTGTTTATACTGTGTGGTAACACTAAATAGCCACCAGCTTGACAGTTTGCAGTTCCACACTACTTCCTTGGGAAAAAACTCTCCCGCCGGTCTTTCTTTGCTTCGGACTTGCATCCGCCCCGACACAGTCCTATATATATATACTGTATACATATATATGTATATATATAGTATATGGGTTATACTTGTATAGTGCTTTTCTACCTTCAAGGTACTCAAAGTGCTTTGACACTATTTCCACATTCACCCATTCACACACACATTCACACACTGATGGCGGGATCTGCCATGCACGGCCCTAACCACCACCCATCAGGAGCAAGGGTGAAGTGTCTTGCTCAACGACACAACGGGCGTGACGAGGTTAGTAGAAGGTGGGGATTGAACCAGGAACCCTCAGGTTGCTGGCACGGCCACTCTCCCAACTGCGCCACGCCGTCTTGGTAGTAATGTCCTGTTTGTAGCGCAATCCAAGATCATTTATTGAGTGTGTCTGCTAATAAACCATTAGCCATTAGAGACCTTATATTTGTGCCAATATTACACGGACTTAATGTCAGTTTGAAGCTATATGCGCTAGTCCTCATGGGACATGTGGTCTTCTTCTGGCAAAACATTACCACTTTGGGCCACTGGCACCGCCAAAATCAACAAAAACTGAAAGTTCTGTAGTTGGGCTTTAAAAGTTGGATTTAATATTCATGGTTTCTTGCTCAGTGTTAGGTATGAATGTTTGTCCACGAGCATAATTAATGAATGAAATAATAGTGTAATGATTGATCGATTGATTCTTATTTTTGATTTGTATCCCCTGGATTCAACTACATCGATCTGTGCTCAACAAGTTTGCCTTCCAGAAGATAGGTATCAAAGGAAACCTTATATGTGTCAGGCTTGTCCCTGACAGTTTGGTCAAGTTTTAGTTTTTTCTCTGTGTTTGTTGTATTTCCTGTCAGCACTCTTATTTTGGTTCGGTTTCCTGTTTCTCTCTGAGTGCTGTCCCCTCAGCTGTGGCTGATTGGCACCTGGCCACACCTGGTGTCAATCAGCCAGCTGCTATTTGAACCTGCCTTCCCATCCAGTCCGTGCTGGATTATTCTGTCACATTGAGTTGTTGACGAACCCCAAGATGCAGAGAAGGCGGCAGGCATTATTTAATGTCCAAAAGTAAAAATAAAGAAAAGACACGAACCAGGAACTAGGAGCCAAACTGGAAAACAGGAAACAGGATCCAGCAAACAGGAACTAGGAACAAAAAACAGCACGCTGCCAACAGCTACAGGATTCAGGTATAAACGACAAAACAGGTAGGAGCTGCAATGACAAGTATTACAATGACAATAATCCAGCACAGACTGGATGGGAAGGCAGGTTCAAATAGCAGCTGGCTGATTGACACCAGGTGTGGCCAGGTGCCAATCAGCCACAGCTGAGGGGACAGCACTCAGAGAGAAACAGGAAACTGAACCAAAATAAGAGTGCTGACAGGAAATAAAACAAACAGAGAAAAAACTAAAAGTTGACCAAACTGTCAGGGACAAGCCTGACAATATGAAGTTGAACACTTTTAATGATAAGGACATTAAACGTTATTCAAGTCTGTCAGCCCGTCTGGGGCATCATCTCGGATGTCGTTGTGGCTTGTGCAGCCCTTTGAGACACTTGTGATTTAGGGCTGTATAAATAAACTTTGATTGATTGATCCCCATTAGTTGGCAAAACAAGAATGGTGGATCACTACGGTGACTGAGGAAGGTTGTAACAAATACAAAGGCGACAAGACAATATCTTAAATTACAACAACTTTCAGCTACAGCACGACTGCAAAAGCCACAACGGGCGCATCTCTGGGGCCGTACTTATCAAGCTTCTTAGAATTACTCCTAAGAAGTCTGCTAAGAGTTGACTTAAGAGTAAATAAATTCTTCGCTGAAAGCTGCACTTAAAAGTTAGTTATCAAGCGTCTTACTCATACTTTCAGCGAAGTGTAGGACTGAATCTTAAGTGTCACACTCAGAGCTGAATTACGACATTACTATGTGCCGTAAACGCAATTTTAGGTGACGTCATTTCTGTGTCCATAGAAATGACCAATCACGGAAGGGAATCCGTTGTCTAAGAATAAAGAAATATCTTGGAAATATTTAAGTGGACAATGGGAGTGTATATTTTGACAATAAACTACAAAATAATACAAAACAAACTAGTCCCCGCCGGCACTCACGCTACCGCTCCCTCTCTTCTCTCGCCCACACACTCACTGACGTCACTCACCTCACGGCCACACACATACGCTACTGTCATAACATTTTCTTTCCAATTCATTAATTAGGCAACTAATTTGAAAGTGGTGTGGGTGGCTCTATATATACTAGCCCACTGCAGACACATGCAGAAATAAACAAGGAATCGAAAAGTATTAAATCTGTGACAAAAATAATATCCGCTCTGTCTAAACGATACCGTTTGATCAGCTGCTCATCATCAAAATTAAAAAAAACATTGTTCCGTTCCCTGAACGTTCGCGCACGTCTCTCTCGCCTCAGTGCCATCCCCTGCTGGCAACTCCTAACCACTTAAGACACCTCTGAAGGTCTCTTAAATATCGTGGAGAGTAGGAGTGATTCTTAGACTTAAGAACGTTGATAAAAAGCTTTTATTCTTAAGTTTGAGAGTAGGACTACATTTCGCAAATTCTCAGGACTTAAGTGTAAAATGGCACTCTAAGAAGCTTGATAAGTACGGCCCCAGATCTCTCCCGAGGTTTCTCATTGTTTCCATTGGCTTGAGTGTTTACCTGCCAGAATGTGGGTTCCGATCCAAGGATGTCGTTGTGGTTTGTTAAGGCAAGGCAACTTTATTTGTAGAGCACTTTTCATACACAAGGCAGACTCAAAGTGCTTCACAGACAACAAAGTGAAATGAAAGAAAATAAAAGCAAAATTAAAATGCAGACAATAAAAATAATTAAAAAGTTAAAAGATTAAAAGATTTAGCTGAAAGCTAAGGTGAACATAAAAGTTTTCAGTCTAGATTTAAAAGTAGTCAGAGTTGGGGAAAGTCTGACATCTTCCGGAAGTTTATTCCAGCTATTTGTTGCATAGTGACTGAATGATGATCAATCCGGTACCAGGGAAAAGGTACTTGCTGACTTGTGTTGACAATTACAGTGGTTGGCCGGAAGCAACCCCAACCTCAAAGGAGGATGCCAATTCAGTAATGAAATGACTTGTGAATGACCTAATACCCCGACAGGGTTTCCCCAAAAAGATTAGGTCAAACAACGGCGCCCATTTTAAAAATACTCACTGAGCCTTGGTGGAAAGGGCTCACGGACTAGATCACAGGTTATCATCCTCAGTCCCAAGGTAAGGTTGAAAGGATGAACCAAACATCAAAACAAATTGGCTAAAATCTGTGCACAGACCAAATTGAATTTGATTGACATGTTGAAATTAGCGTTAATGATCATTCGAATGTCCCTGAATAAAACTGTTTTTCCGCCTTTTGAATGTTTCACCCTAAGAACTGCATACAGGTCAGTCTGTCCCAGGACCAGCAGCTCCCTCGGGAGGAGGAATCAGGGTTAGACCAAAATGGTATTTTTACAAAATGCAGAATTTGAGTGCCAGTTCCTCTGTGCAGATTCGAGGATGACAGCCCGCCACTCCAGATTCCCTTCCGCCCGCCGAGACGGTCAGGGTCAAAGTTGGATCCCAGACCTGTTCCCGATACCTGACTGGGAGGAACCGTGGCGAGGAGAGAGAACACCTGTCCGGTGATGACGAGAACGACTAAGGTTGCCAGCCACGGGAAGGGGTGTTAAGGCACCCGGGATTAATAGAAATGCATTTTGATTGATTTATTTTTGATGGATTGTATCATTTTGTGTTGGAATAACCAAAGCAGAAGTAGCAGCTAAATCTACTGTTAAAAAGTTGGTTACTGTACTTTTATTGTACATTTCTGGAATATTGAAAATGAGAGCAGAAACGGTTTCCTCTTGTTAAATCAATCCAAAGTATTGGTTGCACTTTATTTAAACAAGATGTGAATGCATTGGCCATTAATTGCTAGTCTGTATCCATAATTCATTTATACATAATTCTCTTCCCATAAACCTCAAAGGCTGAAAACCAAAGAAGGTTATGCAAACCAAAAGATGTCGTATTGTCTGTTTACTGTAACATGAAGTATTTAACATCTATTATTGTCTGTTTACTGTAACATGAAGTATTCAACATCTATTATTGTCTGTTTACTGTAACATGAAGTATTTAACATCTATTATTTTCTGTTTACTGTAACATGAAGTATTTAACATCTATTATTGTCTGTTTACCGTAACATGAAGTATTTAACATCTATTATTGTCTGTTTACTGTAACATGAAGTATTCAACATCTATTATTGTCTGTTTACTGTAACATGAAGTATTTAACATCTATTATTGTCTGTTTACTGTAACATGAAGTATTTAACATCTATTATTGTCTGTTTACGGTAACATGAAGTATTTACATCTATTATTGTCTGTTTACTGTAACATGAAGTATTTAACATCTATTATTGTCTGTTTACTGTAACATGAAGTATTTAACATCTATTATTGTCTGTTTACTGTAACATGAAGTATTTAACATCTATTATTGTCTGTTTATTGTAACATGAAGTATTTACATCTATTAGTGTCTGTTTACTGTAACATGAAGTATTTAACATCTATTATTGTCTGTTTACTGTAACATGAAGTATTTAACATCTATTATTGTCTGTTTACTGTAACATGAAGTATTTAACATCTATTATTGTCTGTTTACTGTAACATGAAGTATTTAACATCTATTATTGTCTGTTTACTGTAACATGAAGTATTTAACATCTATTATTGTCTGTTTACTGTAACATGAAGTATTTAACATCTATTATTGCAGTATGCACACTGAAATAGATATTTATATTATTGGCAAAATGATCATGTGTAAGATTACCAACTACTAGAAAATGAACTAAAGAGTACAAATGTATGAAACTGTAAGGATGTGTGAATGTATGAAAGTTTTTGGTAGTGGTTTAGGATATAAGCATGTGAAATTGTATTATTGTTGTACTTTATTATCTTACATATCCTGTATCGGGGCCCCCACTTGCACTGCATCAAAAAGCCACATTGGTGTGTAAAGGATATCACTACATGGGCTCAGGAACACTTCAGAAAACCACTTTTAGTAACTACAGTTGGTCGCTACATCTGTAAGTGCAAGTTAGAACTCTACTATGCAAAGCCACAGTCATTTATCAACAACACCCAGAAACGCTGGACTCTTTTTGGATCGTATCGTTGTAAAAAAAATAATTTTAACCCTGAATCCACAAATTCTAAATCAAATGGAATCGTTGTTAAAAGGAATGAATGAGTCGAAGAGGTTTAAAAGAAGGCCCCTTTAATCAAAGGTGTTCCAACAAGAACCTCCACCTGCAATCATGCTCACCAAAATATGGTAATTGATATTTGAAGAGCGTGTGAGATGAAGGTGTTAGGAGGGGTTCTGTCAGTGTAACAAAATACATCTCCCAATTACTTTAGTGTGCCTTTGATGTGAACTTGCTCACATGGCGGTGATGACTATCTCTCTGTACGTTTGTGCAGGTCCCTTTGGCCGGGGTCAGAACCCGCACTCCAACTGTGGCGGGCTTTGTTCCTTTTAAAAACAGACTTGAAACACAATTGCAATGTTGGCAGCGGCGTGGCTCGCACACGGTAACTTCATCCCCGCCGACTGCTTTAAACTTCACCTGAGCCCAGGCGGCTTTTGTGAGGCGGCACACAAAGCGGCGCTCTGTGGAGACTTTCACCTTTCAAGTGACGACACCAGATACGCTTTCTTTTCTCCACCCAAGACAACCCGCTTCCTTTCAGCCATCTCTGCAACGGGGGAAGCTCACATCACCAAAATATCCCCTAAAGCAGGGAAAAAAAGTCTGCATGGAAACATGGAAGTGTGCTCCTGCCAATATGTGGACTTTCCTTCATGCTTTGGCATCAAACTCACTGGGAAATATCTAGAAGGTCTTTTTCTGACCACTGCTGCACAACTGTGAGGTACATCCTCCTTCATGCTGTTCTTAAGTTCAAGTAAAGTTAAGTACTTTAACTTTCCTTAACTTTAACTACTTTAACTTTTAACTTCACATCCTCCTTGATGCTTTTGTCACCACTCATCCCTTCATTTGAACTAGAGATGTCCGATAATGGCTTTTTTGACGATATCGTCCAACTCTTAATTATCGATTCCAATATCAACCGATACCGATACATACAGTGGTGGAATGAACACATTATTATGCCTCATTTTGTTGTGATGCCCCGCTGGATGCATTAAACAATGTAACAAGGTTTTCCAAAATAAATCAACTCAAGTTATGGAAAAAATAATGCCAACATGGCACTGCCATATTTATTATTGAAGTCACAAAGTGCATTATGTTTTTTAACATGCCTCAAAACAGCAGCTTGGAATTTGGGACATGCTCTCCCTGAGAGAGCATGAGGAGGTTGAGGTGGGGGGGTGTATATTGTAGCTAGTTAGTGCTGCAAGGGGTTCTGGGTATTTGTTGTGTTGTGTTTATGTTGTGTTACGGTGCGGATGTTCTCCCCAAATGTGTTTGTCATTCTTGTTTGGTGTGGGTTCACAGTGTGGCGCATATTTGTAACAGTGTTAAAGTTGTTTATACGGCTACCCTCAGTGTGACCTGTATGGCTATTGACCAAGTATGCATGCATTCACTTGTGTGTGTGAAAAGCTGTAGATATTATGTGACTGGGCCGGCACGCAAAGGCAGTGCCTTTAAGGTTTATTGGCGCTCTGTACTTCTCCCTACGGCCGTGTACACAGCGGCCTTTTAGAAAGTCATACATTTTACTTGTTGAAACCGATACCGATAATTTCCGATATTACATTTTAAAGCATTTATCGGCCGATAATATCGGCAGTCCGATATTATCGGACATCCCTACTTTGAAGAGGTGTGTATGTGTTAGCTGAGGGGTGTCAAAGTCATTTTAGCCCAGGGGCCACATGGAGGAACATCTGTGCACACGGACTATTATTATATTTTAAAATGATATTACTGGTTTTTAAATCCTTACGTGGTCTTGCCCCACCTTACCTCTCTGAGCTGCTCCACCTCTATGCCCCCACCCGCTCCCTCAGGTCAGCTGATCAGCTGACCTGAGGGAGCCTTCTCTGTTGCGGGTCCCAAACTCTGGAACCATCTCCCACTCCATGTGAGACAGGCCTCCTCTTGGGCTACTTTTAAGACCCTTCTTAAAACCCATTTTTATTCACTGGCTTTTAACCCAGCATGAGACTTTAAACTGTTTTGAACTTTTTTAACTGTTTTTAACTGCTTTTTATTTAACAAATTGTTCTTAGGGTAATTTGTATTTGCTTTTTCAATGTGTATTTTACTTCTGTTTTAAATGTTATTTTTTTAGTCTGTCCTTTGCCTCTATTTCTTTGTGGTGTACAGCCCTTTGCTCTTCAACTGTGCTTGTTTTTAAAGGGCTTCATAAATAAAGTTGGTATGGTATGGTATGGTATTAAAATCAATACATCCATCCATCTATTTTCTACCGCTTGTCCCTTTTGGGGTCGCGGGGGCATTAAAAAAAAAAAAAAAAAAGACAACTTCAGATTGTTTTCTCTGTGAATGAATGACCTCCACACTAAAACAAGAAGACATTCGCCATATTTTTGTTATATAATTAATGGCCACACTTTGGTCAACTTTGGCCAAAAATAGAACTAACACATTCTGAAAATATTACAATAAAAATATAGGAAAAAACTACCGGCAGCGGTAAAGTTTATTTATTTAATTAATTTAATTTGTTTGTATTTTTTTTTTAATTTCAAATTTTTTGTATTTAATAGTTTTTTATATAATTTTTTTAAATTTTTTTAAATGTTTATAATTTTTTCTAAATGTAAATTTATTTTTAATTTATTTTAATTTATTTTTAATTTATTTTTAATTTATTTTAATTTATTTTAATTTATTTATTTATTTATTTATTTATTTTTTAATATTTAAAAAAAAAAAGTATTTTTCATTTTTTTGTCCTGTCCAGCTTCTCAGGCAAATCATATAGTAGATGTAGATGATCTATATCTGCTGTACACATTGACTTTTCAAAAGAGAAGTGTAGGATACTTCTCTTGTTGCCTTATTCGTATTTGACTTTATTAAATGTATTTATATTATCATTTGGTGCAGCCGGGCCGGAGCAGGAGGGGATAGAAAGAGAAAAAAAGGAAGACAGAGGGGGGAATTGTGGGGACAAGAGGGGGATTAGACAGAGAGACAACAGCAAACACAACAACAACAACAACAACAACAATAGAGCGACATCGACCTCGATAAAGTTTAGATCCATGAAGGAAAGAAGAAAGTGAATGAATGTTTATAACTGAATAAATTAACATACGCATAAAAAATTATTTTTTTTGTATAATTTTTTCAATGAATTAAGTAACGTTTATGACAACCTTTTTCCAAAACACAATATAGAAATAGTGAGATATAACAAGATAAAGCAAACATTTATCATTTGTTTCCAAAACCCCCAAAATTTACTGCGGGACCCCATTTTTTATGACTTGATGGGGTCCCTGGGACCCCATTTTGAAAATTCCTAGCGCCAACACTGATGGAGTATTCTGTGTTCTAATACTAATCAAACATCATCCCATAGATCAGAGTTTTTCAACCACGGTGTGTCGTGAGATATTGTCTGGTGTGTCGTGGGAAATTTTGCAACTTCACCTAATTGGTCAAAAAAATTTTTTTTGCAAATCAATAATTATAATCTGCTAATAATGTAAATGGGTTATACTTGTATAGCTTTTCTACCTTCAAGGTACTCAAAGCGCTTTGACACTATTTCCACATCCACACACTGATGGCCATGCAAGGCCCTAACCAACACCCATCAGGAGCAAGGGTGAAGTGTCTTGCTCAAGGACACGACGTGACGAGGTTGAGAGAAGGTGGGGATTGAACCAGCAGCCCTCAGGTTGCTGGCACGGCCACTCTCCCAAGCGCGCCACACTGTCCTCCATGTCTGTGCTGTGTAGAGCTCGGCAGGGTAAGCATGTAATACTCCACGTCAGTAGGTGGCAGCAGGTAGTTCATTGCTTTGTAGAAGTCGGATGCGTCGAGGATGGTTTGTCGTGATCCCAGTATGCAGAGCACAGCAGGTGCAGGTAAAATGGTATGCAATGATTAAACCAAAAATGAACAAAAGGGAAAGGAAAAGGCACTGAAGCTTAGGGATGGCTACGCAAAACAAACGCCACTTGCTACAAGGTAAACCAAAACAGAATGCTGGACGACAGCAAAAACTTACAGCGTGTGGAGCAGAGACGGCGTCCACAAAGTACATCCAAACATGACATGACAATCAACAATGTCCACACAAAGAAGGATAGCGTGCGCACAACTTAAATAGCCTTGATTGCTAACACAAAGCAGGTTAGGCAATGGCGCTCATAGGAAGGCGGGAAGCTGCTACGGGAAAACACCAACAAACTCAAAATAAGTCACGGCATCCTGGTGGAGTTTCATTCTTTAACCTTTTCTGCCGGTGGTGTGCCTCCGTATTTTCTTTATTCAAAAAAATGTGCCTTGGCCTCCTTCATTGGCCTTGACTTTGACACGTAGGTGGTAGCTCCATACGGGCTCCCCTTTGCGACCGGGGTGGTGCACGGCAGGGTTGTTTCTGTCTACTCGCACTAAGCTCAGGAGACATCCAGTGCTCACCGGGCTGCGACGTCAAGTCAGGTGTGACGTGGTGCGACATCAAGCGCGCGAGAGCAGTGGTTAACAGGACTGGCGGCGTGGCGCTAATCAGCTTTATTTGCGCCACTAAAACCAATCTGTGAGGATCAGACGTGCCAGCTGTCTGCAGGACACCACCATTGGACCACACCCGCCACCATTGGACCAGACCCGCCAGATACACCACCATTGGACCAGACCCGCCAGATACACCCCCATTGGATCAGACCCACCAGATACACCACCATTGGACCAGACCCGCCAGATACACCACCATTGGACCACACCCGCCAGATACACCCCCATTGGACCACACCTGCCAGATACACCCCCATTGGACCATACCCGCCAGATACACCACCATTGGACCAGACCCGCCAGATACACCCCCATTGGACCAGACCCGCCAGATACACCACCATTGGACCACACCCACCAGATACACCCCCATTGGACCAGACCCGCCAGATACACCACCATTGGACCACACCCGCCAGATACACCCCCATTGGACCAGACCCGCCAGATCCACCACCATTGGACCACACCCGCCAGATACACCCCCATTGGACCAGACCCGCCAGATACACCCCCATTGGACCAGACCCGCCAGATACACCACCATTGGACCAGACCCGCCAGATACACCACCATTGGACCACACCCGCCAGATACACCCCCATTGGACCAGACCCGCCAGATACACCACCATTGGACCAGACCCGCCAGATACACCACCATTGGACCAGACCCGCCAGATACACCCCCATTGGACCAGACCCGCCAGATACACCCCCATTGGACCACACCCGCCAGATACACCACCATTGGACCAGACCCGCCAGATACACCCCCATTGGACCAGACCCGCCAGATACACCACCATTGGACCAGACCCGCCAGATACACCACCATTGGACCACACCCACCAGATACACCCCCATTGGACCAGACCCGCCAGATACACCACCATTGGACCACACCCGCCAGATACACCCCCATTGGACCAGACCCGCCAGGTACACCACCATTGGACCAGACCCGCCAGATACACCCCCATTGGACCAGACCCGCCAGATACACCACCATTGGACCAGACCCGCCAGATACACCCCCATTGGACCACACCCGCCAGATACACCCCCATTGGACCACACCCGCCAGATACACCCCCATTGGACCACACCCGCCAGATACACCCCCATTGGACCAGACCCGCCAGATACACCCCCATTGGACCAGACCCGCCAGATACACCCCCATTGGACCAGACCCGCCAGATACACCACCATTGGACCAGACCCACCAGATACACCACCATTGGACCACACCCGCCAGATGCACCCCCATTGGACCACACCCGCCAGATACACCCCCATTGGACCAGACCCGCCAGATACACCACCATTGGACCAGACCCGCCAGATACACCACCATTGGACCACACCCGCCAGATACACCCCCATTGGACCAGACCTACCAGATACACCCCTTTGGACCACACCCGCCAGATACACCCCCATTGGACCACACCCGCCAGATACACCCCCATTGGACCAGACCCGCCAGATACACCCCCATTGGACCAGACCCGCCAGATACACCACCATTGGACCAGACCCGCCAGATACACCCCCATTGGACCAGACCCGCCAGATAGACCCCCATTGGACCAGACCCGCCAGATACACCCCCATTGGACCAGACCCGCCAGATACACCCCCATTGGACCAGAACCACCAGATACACCACCATTGGACCACACCCGCCAGATACACCCCCATTGGACCAGAACCGCCAGATACACCCCCATTGGACCAGACCCGCCAGATACACCACCATTGGACCAGACCCGCCAGATACACCCCCATTGGACCACACCCGCCAGATACACCCCCATTGGACCAGACCCGCCAGATACACCCCCATTGGACCAGACCCGCCAGATACAACGTTGCAGCCACTGGAACTCCACCAACAAACGGCGTGAAGAGAGTCCTCTGGCGCCTGTAATCTGCTGGTGGATTACAATTTCATGATCTGATTAGTATAAATCGCTCAAAAGGGGGAAATTGAAGCTGCGTAAGAAGAAACAATCCAAGTTGTAAGGCATGTCAGCAGATATTGATCGAGCGTCATCGATCGACAAAAATGCTATTTATCATCAGAGAAGGAGAGCTTGGCCATCCAGCTGCACTTTAGCCGCCATGTAAACACTCGCCCTGTCACACACTGAGGCAGGGTCACATTCAGGTCGAGCAAGGGTCAAAGTTCAACTAAGTGCAGTTTAACCCCTAAGAAGCCAGACATGGGAGATGTTCCACAGGCCGAGTAAAAGACATATTTCTCAAGTTGACAAAAAAGAAAAATACTCCTAACTCATGGATTCTTTATTTGAGAATAAACTCAACATAACACTTTATGTTGCTTAAAGGCCTACTGAAATGATTTTTTTTTTATTTAAACGGGAATAGCAGATCCATTCTATGTGTCATACTTGATCATTTTGCGATATTGCCATATTTTTGCTGAAAGGATTTAGTAGAGAAAATCGACGATAAAGTTGGCAACTTTTGCTCGCTGATAAAAAAAAGCCTTGCCTGTAGCGGAAGTAGCGTGACGTCACAGGAGCTAGTATTCCTCACAATTCCCCGTTGTTTACAATGGAGCGAGAGAGATTCGGACCGAGAAAGTGACGATTACACCATTAATTTGAGCGAGGATGAAAGATTCGTAGATGAGGAACGTTACAGTGAAGGACTTGAGAGGCAGTGATGGACGTATCTTTTTTCACTCTGACCGTAACTTAGGTACAAGCTGGCTCATTGGATTCCACACTCTCTCCTTTTTCTATTGTGGATCACGGATTTGTATTTTAAACCACCTGGGATACTATATCCTCTTGAAAATGAGCGTCGAGAACGCGAAATGGACATTCAGTGCCTTTTATCTCCACGACAATACATCGGCGAAATGCTTTAGCTACGAGCTAACGTGATATCATCGTGCTTTAACTGCATATAGAAACAAGAAAAATAAACCCCTGACTGGAAGGATAGATAGAAAATCAACAATACTATTAAACCGTGGACATGTAAATACACGGTTAATGCTTTCCAGGCTGGCGAAGGTTAACAATGCTGTGCTAACGACGCCATTGAAGCTAACTTAGCAACCGGACCTCAAAGAGCTATGCTAAAAACATTAGCTCTCCACCCACGCCAGCCAGCCCTCATTTGCTCATCAACACCCGTGCTCACCTGCGTTCCAGCGAACGGCAGAAGGACGAAGGACTTCACCCGATGCGTTTGGCGGCCCGGAGACGTAGGAAGTCAAGGTGAGGTCGGCGGCTAGCGCGGCTAGCGCGGCTAGCGCAGCTAGCGCGGCTAGCGCGGCTAGCGTTCCAACAAAGTCCTCCTGGTTGTGTTGCTGTAGTCCGCTGCTAATACACCGATCCCACCTACAACTGTCTTCATTGCAGCCTTCATTGTTCATTAAACAAATTGCAAAAGATGTCCAGAATACTGTGGAATTATGAAATGAAAACAGAGCTTTTTGTATAGGATTCTACGGGGTACCATAACTTCCGTTAAACTGACCACGTCATGCGCATACGTCATCATACCGCGACGTTTCAGCCGGATATTTCCCGGGAAATTTTAAATGTCACTTTATAAGTTAACCCGGCCGTATTGGCATGTGTTGCAATGTTAAGATTTCATCATTGATATATAAACTATCAGACTGCGTGGTCGCTAGTAGTGGCTTTCAGTAGGCCTTTAAAGAACAATGAAAACACTAACCTTGTGGCCAGGGTTGCAAAGGGGTGGAAAGTTTCTGGTAAATTTCCGGAAGCTTTCCAGAAATTTCCCACGGGAAGTTAAGCTCGGGAAGTTTGGAAATATTGACCATTTTTTGATTATTCAAAGTTGGACAGCGTCCATGGGAATGAATGGGGAATTACAATAATGATATATTATCGGGCACTTGTCTATATGCTGCTGCATCTTTGTGGCATACCTGACGTAGCTCTTTGCACAGTATTTGCAAATGTACACCGCCTTTCTGCCTACATTGGTTGGGGTGAAATGTCTCCACACATCAGATGGTGTACGTGGCATTATTCTCTTTGTATTTATTTATTCTTGTAAAACACTAATGCAATGCCACACACATATTTAAAGAAAATAGTCTTTAAAAATATATTACTGATGGACAAATGAATAGAAATAGGCTAGATGAATAAATGAACAGTCAATCAGCATGCTAAATCAAACTATAAGCTACATTATTGTATGACAACAGAATGGCTAGCAGAACAGAAGGCAGAGGAAACTACACCTTTTGATTTAGTATTTGCTAGTTGAACTTTACACATCACAAAAAAGGTACATTCGGATCGCTAACGTTGTTAGCATAAATGAATGGGATTTAACACAGAGAAAATTAGCATCACGGCTAACGGAGAAATATTTAGGGTTCATTATGAGACTGTGGTGGTACATAAACCTAGCTAGCTAGAGATATTGGCCCCAAAATCATTGAACAAGTACAGGAACAGCTAGCTAGCTTGAGTGTAAGTCTGCTGGGGTAGTCTACAGTCAAACAGTAACAAGCAATTACACCTCTATTACACTTAAATACCATAGATCAAATATATTTACCCCAGTAATATCATCAACACTTACCAGTCCTTGGGCTCAAATACTAGTGTGGCCTCAATAGCCCTGCTGTAGTGTGTAGCATGCTGGCAATTATGTGATGGAGGAATGCACAGTGCAGGGTTGAAATTCTATTGAATTTGCATTAAATCAGGTTGTTTCAGCTAATAATCATGCTGCAAGATCTAGCATGTTGCATTCAATGTTTATTACCATTCATTTCCCATTACCGTAATTTCCGGACTATAACCCGCTACTTTTTCCCCTCGTTCTGGTCCCTGCGGCTTATACAAGGGTGCGGCTTATATGCAGCCTGTTCTTCTCCGACACCGACGAAGAGGATTTGGGTGGTTTTAGTACACAGGAGGAAGACGATGACACAATGATTAAAGACTGACTTTTCATATACCGGTAGGCTGGTTATTTTGATAACGTACAGGCGAGCACTTTGTATTACTTTGCACCGTTGTATTATTTGTACTCTGCACGAATGCTGTTCGCCATGTCAAAGATGTGAAAGTTTGATTGAATGATTGAAAGATTTATTGTTAATAAATGGGACGCTTTGCGTTCCCAAACAGTCATCTCTGTCCCGACAATCCCCTCCGTGGTAGCAGGAACCCCTATATACTACGCTAATTACACATCAAAACCCTGCGGCTTATAGTCGGGTGCGGCTTATATATGGAGCAATCTGTATTTTCCCCTAAATTTAGCTGGTGCGGCTTATAGTCAGGTGCGGCTTATAGTCCGGAAATTATGGTAATTCCCGTTAATTCCCATGGAAAGTTTCCAACTTTGAATATTCCCGGAATTTTGCAACCCTACCTGTGACACATTCATGCTTTTCAAATGGAATGTAAATGAGTTTCATCAAATGAAACGCATGACACAGTAAGTTGAATGAAGCTGACACATTTGTTACTGGATATATTCTAATACGCTACTGCGTTACGTTTTCTTTGATGATATCGGACTGATATCCGATATCAGGATCAAATCGGGATAGCCCTACTAGGGTTGTCTCGAGACCAATATTTTGGTACCGGTACCGGAGTGTGTATAGTTGTGTGAGGAGTGTGTATAGTTGTGTGAGGAGTGTGTATAGTTGTGTGAGGAGTGTGTACAGTTGTGTGAGGAGTGTGTATAGTTGTGTGAGGAGTGTGTATAGTTGTGTGAGGAGTGTGTATAGTTGTGTGAGGGCGGGGAGCTTTGAGGAACCAAGACGTGGATGGTCAGCTGAAGAGAAGATCAACTCCAGCCAATGGCATCCATCACCCAAACTCAGGGGAGATTTAATTCACTTCAATTCCTCTTCCTGTCCTTCCTCATTCTCTCTTCTTTTCTCCTTTTCTCTTTTTTTGCCCTGCTTCTTCATCCTCCTCTCCCCCCTCACCCCCGAGCCCCCCCCCCCCCCCCCCCCCCCCCCCATAGCAGATGGACACAAAGTGCCCACAACTCAATCTGCATTGTCTCACTGGACTCTTAGAGAGATAAGCCTCACGGATTTCTACGCACGCCAACCTCGTGAACTTGACCTCTGGATGTATTCATCACCGAAAAAAAGCCCCTCCACCACCACCACCCCCACCACCACCACCACCACCACCCCCCCCCAGCAAAGAGTGTGTCTCCTCACCATGTGACCAAAAAAGAGAATGACTCTCGTTTAAATGTAAATATATAATTATGATGTGGCGAGTGGACGGTCAATGCATGCAATTGTTTGAAACAGGTTTTTTTTTTAACCTTTTTGACTTCGGGGCCCAACATTGCACTTACACAGGGGCCAATTGAAATATTAACAGTAAATTCGTAATCTTATACATTGATTTTAATCCTATTCAAAAATGATTTCTAACCTACATGCAGTTTAAACATTGTCAAATGAAATGAAGCCCTGCGTTAATCACTATAAATATTATCAAGTTTTAGGTCAGGTTGTTTACAAAAGTAAATACTAAAGAAGGGACTCATAAAAAAGTATATACATACCATTATGCAGTGCTAAAATAAATACATTCTGACTGAATAATTGATAAAATAACATTGAAGTGCAAATGAAAATACAGCTTCAGCACTTATGTAATAATTTTTGCACTTAAGAAACTTCTCTATGACTTTAGTCAATCAATCAATCAATGTTTATTTATATAGCCCTAAATCACCAGTGTCTCAAAGGGCTGCACAAGCCACGACGACATCCTGGGCTCAGATCCCACGTCAGGGCAAGGAAAAACTCAACCCAATGGGATGACAATGAGAAACCTTGGAGGGGAGCGCAGACTTGAAGATGTTGCTGCTGTAGTGGCTGCTGGTTGCAGGAGCTCTGCGCTTGATTGATTGATTGAGACTTGTATTAGTAGGTTGCACAGTACAGTACATATTCCCTACAATTGACCACTAAATGGTAACACCCCAATAAGTTTTTCCACTTGTTTAAGTCGGGGTCCACGTTAATCAATTCTTGTGTGTCCTCCTTCCTGTTCTTGATGTTCACCTCCTGTTTGTACGGGGGTTTTGTGGACTTTTAGATCTACCCCAGGGCAGCTGTGGCTACGAAAGTAGCTTACCACCACCAGGTGTGAATGAATGATGGGTTTTTAACATGTAAAGCGACTTTGGGTACTTAGAAAAGCGCTATATAAATCCCAGGTATTATTATTATTATTATTATAACTCAAACCGTTATGGTTGTGGTTTGAGTTTATTTGGAACATGCATACAATTACAACACGATACATCACAATTTCCAGTTTCTCTCTTCAACATGTTGGAAAAGGAGTGGGAAGAAGCAGAGCTTATTCAACCCTACCCCTTTTCCATGACATAGCAATTGCTAACACTTTTGTTCACGTCCAGTTCTCAATTTATTCACGAGATAATCCAAATTAAAATGAAAAATAAACAGTGAAGTAGGTTGTATTTCTCATAGTCAGATGAAAAAGATTATTAATGAGTTTAAAAGGTTTATACTATTCATTCTTCTTGTTACTATGTAAACACTTTTGAGTTTGAAGAGTTTCTTAAATTGCATCATATTAGTACATTGTTTGATTCCTTTACTTAATCCATTCCATCATTTAATTCCACATACTGATATACTGAAGGTCTTAAGTGTTGTACGTGCATACAAATGTTTTAAATTACATTTTCCTCTAAAGTTATATTTCTCCTCTTTTGTTGAGAAGAATTGTTGTATGTTCTTGACTAGCAGGTTATAGTTTGCTTTGTGCCTAATTGTAGATGTTTGCAAATTCACTATGTCGTGGAATTTCAATATTTTTGATTCAACAAATAAAAGGTTTGTATGTTCTCTATATCCAACATGATGTATTATTATAACTGATCTTTTTCGTAACACGGTTAATGAATGAAGTTTATTTTTGCAGTTATTTCCCATATTTCTACACAATAAGTCAGATATGTAACACTAGTGAGCAGTAGAGAATATGAAGTCATTTTTGGTCCGATACATATTTAGCTTTATTCATTATTGACGTGTTTCTTGCCACCTTATGTTGTATATTTTTATAGATTTCCAGTTTATTTATTACACCTAAAAATTTGATTTAATTTACTCGTTCAATTTCCATTTGGTCGATTTGTATTTGGTTTGGACTCACAACCTCCCAATCTCAGGGCGGACATTCTAACCACTACGCCACTGAGTAGGTACAACTATATTGAAAACGTTCTAGTCGTTCAAAACAACGACAAAGGCACATACTAAAATAAATGAAAATGCTCGTTTCTGACCAAAGCTAGTAGAAAAATAAACAGCAAAGGTTACACTTATATAAAGAACAATGATCAAGCCCTGAGTAAGGATGATGTTTGATAAGAAATTATCGAGTTTGAGCCTATTATCGAATCCTCTTATCGAACCGATTCCTTATGGAGTCCAGATAGGTTGTTGTATATGGAAAAAAACACACAATATTTGGTTTAACAAAAGCTCACTTTTATTATATAATACAAAAATAAAATCTAATAAATAAGTAAATATTGACTGTTACCCACCTAAAAAAATAAAATAAAATAAATAAATATTGACTGTTGTTACCCAAAGTATATTAAGTGGGATTTTTTAGAGAAACAAATATATACAGTAACACAAAAACAAGCTGTCTCTGTGATCACTATAGGTGTATAAATAATAATATAGTGTTAAATAAAATCAGTCCCTTGGGCACAAAACTGGAAATAATACAGCTCTCCAAAAAGTGCACTTCTGCTGCTAGTGGAACATAACTGTTTGTTATGATGCTTTGACGTTTTTGCACTTTATCTCTTTATTGAAAGAAAATTCTATGAAGAGAAAAGTTGTTTGCAAATGTGGTTACAATGCTAAAAAATGAAAAGTTAAAGCTAAAAAAAGAAATACACTTTATTGAGTTAACATTATTTCTTTATAGGGGGAAAAATGTTATGAGCTAGGGAATATAACAACTACACTACCCAGCATGCAACGGGAGTGACGAGCATGCGCGTAGTGTTGTTGCATGTCGCCACCCGGCAGCTAAGAATGAGCACGCTGTGAAAGTAAACGTCAAGAACTCAGCCAACACGCCTCGTCTGCATTATTTATAATTAGACAGACAACACATCTACAGTGTGATTTTGTTTTGTTTACAAGGAAAGAAAAACAAAAATTCAAAAAGGGAGATATGTTGTATATATATGTATGTGCTGCAGTGTTGTATATATATGTATGTGCTGCGGTGTTGTATATATATGTATGTGCTGCGGTTGTTTTAAGAACGTTGCGACAGCTGCCGTAAAGGAGGTGCGTTGCTAGCCTGGTTGCTATGTTTCCGGTTGGTCGTAAAAGTGTTCATGAGTTTGTACCCTGCTCAAATCTCTCAGAAAAGTTATTCATTGAATTATACCTTTTTTTTTTTAACTTTATTACACCTTGGAGTGCTTTTTCCGGTCCATTTTTTTCCTGCTTTCTCTATCTGCGCCTAATGACTGAGCTACGTGACGCCATTTCTTGTGATGTCACACGGAGCATTTCTGGTCGGGACGGGATTCGTTCCCAGGGAT
The DNA here is from genome assembly GCF_033978785.1 of Entelurus aequoreus. NCBI lineage: Eukaryota > Metazoa > Chordata > Actinopteri > Syngnathiformes > Syngnathidae > Entelurus > Entelurus aequoreus. The sequence continues at coordinate 1,377,703 of NC_084731.1, forward strand.
TCGAATAAAGAACCAACTCTTTTTCTCGCTGCTGACCCGTCTCCGCTCGGGATGGTTCCTGCTGGCCCCACTATGGACTGGACTCTCGCTGATGTGTTGGATCCACTGTGGACTGGACTTTCACAATATTATGTCAGACCCACTCGACATCCATTGCTTTCGGTCTCCCCTAGAGGGGGGGGGGGGTTACCCACAAATGCGGTCCTCTCCAAGGTTTCTCATAGTCATTCACATTGACGTCCCACTGGGGTGAGTTTTCCTTATGTGGGCTCTGTACCGAGGATGTCGTTGTGGCTTGTACAGCCCTTTGAGACACTTGTGATTTAGGGCTATATAAATAAACATTG
>NC_084731.1:1378069-1558069 GCF_033978785.1 Entelurus aequoreus
TAATATAGTTGTTAAAGTCATACTGGTTTGATATCTTGTTTTGCGCAGTGCCTTATTTATATTGTATTTTTAATCTATTTTATGCAACTTGTTGACACGTTTTATTTTGTGTTTATGTATGTAAAAAATATTGTATTTCATATATTCATTTTTTATTTTTTTGTATTCATTTATTTATCCATATATTTTTTTTTTATCTTGTTAACTATTCTGATTGTTAATTTGCTTTCTTTAAGTAAAAAAAAAGGTCAAAGACAAAGCTATTCGGTTTCTTGTGAGTATATACACTTCACTGCCGATGTGGGGGGGCGCACCTAAAATCTTGCCTAGGGTGCCAGATTGGTTAGGGCCAGGCCTGACTTGCAAAGATATAATATTGTGGCTGAAGATCAATCACCAATCCAACATAAGCACTAGTGAGGTTTGACTTCATTTCACCAATCAAAACGCAGCCCGGAAGTCACATGACTGCACCGTCGGTAAAAAGTGACCTGTCAGTACGAGGCTCTTCAATGTTTACTTACGAATTATGAATATTAACTTCTCTGTCATCTGTGCCAGTAGAAATGCTCACGTTTCAGCCTCCAAGAGTTCTACTTCCAACTAGAGAAAACATGTTGTGGATGTTTTTCATGTCTTAATTACACTTATGCTAACATTAGCCCTCTCATAACGTCATAAGTGACGCATTCTGTAGTAGTCTTTGCTCTCTCTCTCTCTCTCTCTCTCTCTCTCTCTCTCTCTCTCTCTCTCTCTCTCTCTCTCTCTCTCTCTCTCTCTCTCTCTCTCTCTCTCTCTCTCTCTCTCTCTCTCTCTCACATGTTTATGGTAGCATTTATTTTGAACATTAATAGAGTTAAAATGTGGTACATCACATATTAACAGTCCCACATATATATATATATATATATATATATATATATATATATATATATATATATATATATATATATATATATATATATATATATATATATATACACATATTGTGGAGGGGTGTGTGGTCTGCGGGCCTGCCGCGGAGCGGGGTGTGTAAGGACCGGCCTTGAAGCCAGCGGCAGGTGAGTAGATTGCCCAGCTGGGGCTTGTTATCTAATCACCTGTCGCCCTTATTAGCAGCAGCCGGAACGAGACATGTTGTTGGAGTTGGAGCCAGAGACAGACACACGCCCAGAGACAAACCATATTGCTGGAAAGCAAGCCACCCCCGGGTGTTTATGCAAATAAAAGACTCGATTCAAACTGTCTACCGGGCTCCCGAAGATCTGTCGGCCAGGAGAACCCACAAGAGGGAAACCTCACACATACACACACATATATATATATATATATATATATACACACACACACACACACACACACACACACACACACACACACACACACACACACACACACACACACACACACACACACACACACACACACACCACACACACACACACACACACACACACACACACACACACACACACACACACACACACACTCCGTCATAGTGCAAGTATCATTAAATAATAGCTGCAAAATAAATCGGAAGTTATTCACAGATACTGAGGACGTGAGTAGTTTTTTCACAGATTACTTACTTTTACTCAAGTCATTATTTGGATGAGCATGTTTTACTTTTACTTGAGTCGTATTACTCAAAATCAACAATAGTTTTTCTTCTGTAACTCCATATGGGGCGGCATGGTGGCCTTGTGATTGACATGTCTGCCTAACGGCAAAGAGCGAAGGGTTTGAATCCCCTGTGGAAATGTTCCTGCATGTTCTTCCCTGACCTTTTCCCACATTGTAAAAAGTCAGCCGGGATGGACTCTCGTGTACCATTGAAGACAAGCGGAACAGAAAAGGAAGGAGTGGCTGAACAACATTGTAGCACCATTGGACGAGGCTGAAAAAAGTAGGACATAACGAGTTGCTAACGGGACAAAAGGGGGGCAGTTTGCTTTTCTTGGTAACTGCCAATTAGACGACATTGTACCTTCCAATGCTCAACTAAACCAGGGCACAAGTGTCTGCAGGCACCACTACTGATACTTTCTTACTACTCAAGTACAATCAGAGGTCACGTCTGCTGCGTTATTGAGGGATTGACATTGACACGTTTGCTTAGTACACACGTGCACTTCCTGCTAAATATCGGACTCACTCTGATTGGCAGCACTTCTTCATCAATTGGAAGTGAGACTCACATTTGTGATTCATCCACTTGCACAAGAGCACAACATGTTTATGTTGACGCCTCTTAGACTGGCTGGCTCTAAGCTGTGGTCAACATAACTAAAACCAAAACTAGCCTTTGCTTGCACATTTATCTACATAAGGAATCTAAATTACTCCAAAATATCCATCCATCTTTGGCATCGTTAGGCCTATTTTAGGGGGTCCGTCAGCGCTTATTATCCATCTAATCCAGGGGTGTCCAAAGTGCGGCCCGCAGCTAATTGTTTACCGGCCCGCCCACACATTCTGGAAATGCTATTGCAAACATTTTTAAATCATTTAAAAAAGTGGAATGAGGTGAAATCTCACGAGAGAAAGTTGCAATGTTGGGGCGGCATGGCTCGGTTGGTAGAGCGGCCGTGCCAGCAACTTGAGGGTTCCAGGTTCGATCCCCGCTTCCGCCATCCTAGTCACTACCGTTGTGTCCTTGGGCAAGACACTTTACCCACCTGCTCCCAGTGCCACCCACACTGCTTTAAATGGAACTTAGATTAGGGGTTTTCACTATGTAAAGCGCTTTGAGTCACTAGAGAAAAAGCGCTATATAAATGTAATTCACTTCACTACTTTTTTTCCTTTTGTGTTTATTTTTCTTTTTTTGCTATTACTCCCAAAAAAAATACTTTTTCAAAAATGAATGTTATAATGAATTATTGGCCTACTCAAGGCTCCAAGTACTTAAAATATTTCACTTTAAAATGTTTTTGTGGAAATAATTGCATATGTGGCTGCGGTATGAAAACTGATGTATTGATTGATTGATTGATTGATTGATTGAGACTTTTATTAGTAGGTTGCACAGTGAAGTACATATTCCATACAATTGACCACTAAATGGTAACACCCGAATAAGTTTTTCAACTTGTTTAAGTCGGGGTCCACTTAAATTGATTCATGATACAGATATATACTATCATATATACTATCATCATAGTACAGTCATCACATAAGATAATCACATTGAATTATTTACATTATTTACAATCAGGGGTGTGGAGGGGGGGGGGTTAGGATATGGACATCAAGTAGTGGACATAGAGAGAGAGAGAGAGAGAGAGAGAGAGAGAGAGAGAGAGAGAGAGAGAGAGAGAGAGAGAGAGAGAGAGAGAGAGAGAGAGAGAGAGAGATCAGAAGGCAAAAGAAAAAGTATCTGCATTTGATTGTTTACATTTGATTATTAGCAATCCGGGGAGGGTGTTAGTTTAGGGTTGTAGCTGCCTGGAGGTGAACTTTTATTGCGGTTTTGAAGGAGGATAGAGATGCCCTTTCTTTTATACCTGTTGGGAGCGCATTCCACATTGATGTGGCATAGAAAGAGAATGAGTTAAGACCTTTGTTAGTTCGGAATCTGGGTTTAACGTGGTTAGTGGAGCTCCCCCTGGTGTTGTGGTTATGGCGGTCATTTACGTTAAGGAAGTAGTTTGACATGTACTTCGGTATCAGGGAGGTGTAGCGGATTTTATAGACTAGGCTCAGTGCAAGTTGTTTAACTCTGTCCTCCACCTTGAGCCAGCCCGCTTTAGAGAAGTGGGTAGGAGTGAGGTGGAATCTGGGGTGGAGGTCTAGAAGTAACCTGACTAGCTTGTTCTGAGATGTTTGGAGTTTAGATTTGAGGGTTTTGGAGGTGCTAGGGTACCAGGAGGTGCATGCGTAATGGAAAAAGGGTTGAACGAGAGTTCCCGCCAGAATCCTCAAGGTGCTTTTGTTGACCAGAGAGGAGATTCTGTAGAGGAATCTCGTTCGTTGGTTAACCTTTTTGATTACCTTGGTTGCCATTTTATCACAGGAAAGGTTAGCCTCTAGAATGGAACCTAGGTAGGTGACCTCATCTTTCCTGGTGATAACAATGTCACCCACTTTTATGGTGAAGTCATTGACTTTCTTGAGGTTGATGTGGGACCCAAACAGGATGGATTCTGTTTTACCCAAGTGTATGGATAGCTTGTTGTCAGCGAGCCAGGTGCAAGTTCTACAGAGCTCAGCACTGAGGATTTTCTCCACCTGTGACTTGTCCTTGCCGGATACCAGCAAGGCAGAGTCATCCGCAAACAAAAACAATTCACAGTCGCATGCCGATGACATGTCGTTTATGTATATTAGGAACAGTAAAGGTCCCAATATACTGCCTTGGGGGACTCCACAGCTCACCGAGAGGGGGGGGGAAACGGTGCCGTTCACCTCTACCATCATCTAAACAACGTTTTCTTTGACAAAAGAGCATAAAACAACCAAAATAATAGTTCAAACGTAAAGTCGACAGATATATCTGAGGTTGATCTCGTAACTTAAGTGTTGAAAGTAAAACAAATAATAATAAAAATGTATCACTTTATGAGTGGAGGACCTTTTAGATCCCAAAGATATTTAGTGGGATTTTATTGATCTTTTCACTGTGACTGATTACTCAGAAATAATAATACATTTAAATCAATGGTGTCCTGCATTATTGATCTTTTGAGGAATCCAATTACTTCACATCAAACATTGCTTTCTGAATGTTTTGGGCTGTGGGGGAAATACTGCATATTTCACTTTTACTATGAAAAACAAAGTTGTCTTTGACAGAAATGCTTTTTTTAAAATTTACTTTATATCAACCTGAAGTTGATATAGAGATTTACTGTAAGCGTTACATTAAAAATTAAAATAATAATTTGACTTATTTTTAACATGTTAATGACGGAGACTTATGGTCCCCGGGAGCCCTAAAGATAAAAACAAAACAAAAAATCCATATATTTTGTTATGGTTTGAAAATGAAAAATTTCAAAGTGGCCCCCTCATGCTTTAATTTTTCCGTGTGCGGCCCTCAGTGGAAAAAGTTTGGACACCCCTGATCAAATCTGTTCCATCAATAACGCCCCCATTACTATACTGAAAGTCCAGCCCACCTTTTCACTCTTACCTTTGCGAGGTCGAGCCAGACAGCAGTAGCATTAAGGCTACGTTGTCCAATTTCCATTTTTTTTTTGTCAAATCTGATCTTTCTATGTAGTCGTTCAACTTACAAACAAAATGTGTCCGGACTCCAATGTGAATGCAAACTGACCCAAATACAGACATGGCGTCATGCAGTGTTTACGGGAGTAAACTTGCAAGTAGACATGCTTCAGTTCTAGTCATCTCAGTACTGGTGCATTTGTTGCAATTTCAAGGGTTCTTTGCAATCAAACCAATATTTTCTGAACTGTGGAGAAGATTATGAAAGGAAATGTCTTCCGCAGTTTTGGGGACATTTGCCTCGATGTCTGCTCTGAAGAGCATGTTGACGATTAGCAGGGCCGGCCCGTGGCATAGGCCGTATAGGCAAATGCTAAGGGCGCCGTCCATCAGGGGGCGCCACGCCAGTGCCACAAATGTTGGACAAAAAAAAAAAAAAAAAAAAGTTGGTACTATTATTTCTAAATACAAAAAATAATCCCACGTTAATTAAAATGCAAAGTAAAGCCTATTTAATAGAAATATTATTTGTTACAACATTACGCCCCCCCCCTCCCTCCCCCCGCACGGTGCGCCCCCTCCCTTCCCGTATCATGACTCTTACCACATCAAAAAATCAACACAAGATGTCAAAACGGCCAAAACTGTCAGGTGCCCAGGGAAGAAAAAAGAGAAAAGAAGAGGAGAAACGAGAAAAAGACAGAGGTAGCAGGTAGGTAATGTTAGCCTACATGAAATTATTTGTCTGTTACAGAATGTGATAGTAACCTGGCTTTTTAGCATTAAGCTAAAAAAAAAAAGCACTCCTCGTCAGGGTCCCCAAAAAGAGCATCAAAAAGCTCCAGTACATTCAAAACAGCGCAGCAAGGATCCTGACGAGAGTGCACAAGCGTGATCATATCACACCTATCCTCAAATCACTCCACTGGCTTCCTATTGCATCCCGTACCCAATTTAAGATCAACCTGCTCACTCACCAATGCATCTACGGCAACGCCCCCTCCTACCTCAAGGACCTAGTTTCCCCTCAACCCCCTACCCGCAGCCTCCGCTCCTCAAACACTAACCTCCTCAAACCCATCAGGACAAAGTTACAATCTATAGGCCGCCGGGCTTTCTGCTCGACCGCTCCCGAACTTTGGAACGCTCTCCCCGACCATCTTAGAGCACCACAGTCGGTTGACCATTTTAAGAAGGGACTAAAAACCCACCTTTTTAGCACAGCTTTTATCTAATTTCTCTGCCTTCTTGTTTTTAAATGCACTGCTTGCTTATCTGTTTTTTATCCAGTGCTTTCATTATTTTGTAGTTTATTGTCAAAATATACACTCCCATTGTCTACTTAAATATTTCCAAGATATTTCTTTATTCTTAGACAAGGGATTCCCTTCCGTGATTGGTCATTTCTATGGACACAGAAATGACGTCACCTAAAATTGCGTTTACGGCACATAGTAATGTCGTAATTCAGCTCTGAGTGTGACACTTAAGATTCAGTCCTACACTTCGCTGAAAGTGTGAGTAAGACGCTTGATAACTAACTTTTAAGTGCAGCTTTCAGCCAAGAATTTATTTACTCTTAAGTCAACTCTTAGCAGACTTCTTAGGAGTAATTCTAAGAAGCTTGATAAGTACGGCCCCTGGTCTTCTCACACGGCGCTGCCAGATCTTTTCACAGTTCTCCACGTGGTGACGCTTCTAGACAGTTTTCCTAGCATTTTTGATGATCGACTTACCCTTGTTTTCCTCTACCTTCAGTGCCTACCTCCTAGAAGCCTGGCTGCCAAACACCTCCACTCCAGCTGACAATTCCTCTCCCTCATCCCTCCTTTGTTTCAATTAAAACCATTGGACTTTGGATCTGTCCTCTTGTCTGCTTTCGGGTCAACCAGTTTGTTAAATTGTGACACTTTTTGCTTTGTACCTGAATGTGCTGCCAAGTTTTCCCGATGCTTCCTGCACCTGGTTGCTTTTTGGTGCACTTCCCTGCTGACTCCTCATCTTGGGGTACACACCAAAAACACCAAATACAGATTGTGACAAAGGTGTTTTTGTTTTTTTTGGCAACCATAACATGGATTCTTCTATTTGTATACATTGCATTCTCTTACCTAACAGAGCTGCAGTGTTTGGTTGTATGTTTTGACAACAATGAGAGTGAAGTTTCTGTACGTGTCATGTTTTGAAGGCTGTAGGCGATAGTGGGGATCACAAGGTGAACAATACGGCATACTTCAGTGGCGGGCCGTGCGTTTCCCACATAGGCTTTAAGTGATGTCCGACTTCAATGATTACCTCTGAAAATACCATCATTGATGTCACCACATGACCATTGCTGGAGAAATACTATAAAGGAACATATTCATGCACTACTATTAAAACGCATCAACAATTAAAACATCGTACGTGGTACTGTCAAAATAAAAATTGCAAAACACATATTGAATGTGAAAAAAATAAAGGAATAAAATATTTAAACTCACAATTTGTAGCACCCATTCGACCCCTCGTAGTCGGTTGATTCGACTGGAAACGGCGAGCATTTCCCCATTTCATCGCCGACAAGATATAGTTTCTCTTGAAATATCCTTCTTGAAAATGGCCTTGCAAATATAAATCTGCCACCTAATCAATGTTTTGTTGTCCTTCTTTGTGCGTCAACACTTCCTGCTTTCTGCTAAGTTGCAACTTGTGATTGGATACTCACTTTGGAGTGACAAGTGAGTATCCAATCACAGTCTCGTTAACATCAGGCTACCTAGCTAGGCTACTGTCAACAACTTGTGATCTGATTGGCAATTGCAATTGTCTATCAACTGTATGTGCCAGTTCACTTACAGTGCACACACATTGTTGATTCTGCAGGCAGATCTGGTACAACATAAGCTAGCTGAATTCTGATTGGATAAAAACTCTAACCCAAAAACAACAACACTGGAAGGAGCATAATATGACAGGAAGTCAAAATGAATACTTTTACATATTTAGGGAAAGTAAATTAAAAACGACTTTTATCTTTAATTATGATGATGATTTGTGGCCATGTTAGGCCAGCAGAGAAGGTCTTGCTGGCACACCACTGCTATACGTGGCAGAAGGAAGTCAAAGGCCAGGGGGCATAAACTAGAGGTGAGGCCAGCTAAGGGACTAACATAGGTAGCACAAACTGAAAAGTAAGACTTATTTGTCATATGGGGAACTTGTCTCTACATGTAATTGTGCCCCCCCTCCTTCATGGAGGGGGGGCACAGATTCAGTGACCACAGAAGTCGCGCTAGCTGTCCAAAGTCAGGACCCAGGGTGGATCACTCATCTGTGCATCAGTTGGGGACGTCTCTGCGCTGCTGACCTGTCTCCACTCAAGATGATCTCCTGCTGGCCCCACTATGGACTGGACTCTCACTATTATGTTAGATCCACTATGGACTGGACTCTCACACTATTAACTAGATCCACTATGGACTGGACTCTCACTATTATGTTAGATCCACTATGGACTGGACTCTCACTGTTATGTTAGATCCACTATGGACTGGACTCTCACACTATTATGTTAGATCCACTATGGACTGGACTCTCACACTATTATGTTAGATCCACTATGGACTGGACTCTCACACTATTATGTTAGATCTACTATGGACTGGACTCTCACTATTATGTTAGATCCACTATGGACTGGACTCTCACTGTTATGTTAGATCCACTATGGACTGGACTCTCACTATTATGTTAGATCCACTATGGACTGGACTCTCACTGTTATGTTAGATCCACTATGGACTGGACTCTCACACTATTATGTTAGATCCACTATGGACTGGACTCTCACACTATTATGTTAGATCCACTATGGACTGGACTCTCACACTATTATGTTAGATCCACTATGGACTGGACTCTCTCACTATTATGTTAGATCCACTATGAAATGGACTCTCACTATTATGTTAGATCCACTATGGACTGGACTCTCACACTATTATGTTAGATCCACTATGGACTGGACTCTCACACTATTATGTTAGATCCACTATGGACTGGACTCTCACACTATTATGTTAGATCCACTATGGACTGGACTCTCACACTATTATGTTAGATCCACTATGGACTGGACTCTCACTATTATGTTAGATCCACTATGGACTGGACTCTCACACTATTATGTTAGATCCACTATGGACTGGACTCTCACACTATTATGTTAGATCCACTATGGACTGGACTCTCACACTATTATGTTAGATCCACTATGGACTGGACTCTCACACTATTATGTTAGATCCACTATGGACTGGACTCTCACTATTATGTTAGATCCACTATGGACTGGACTCTCACACTATTATGTTAGATCCACTATAGACTGGACTCTCACACTATTATGTTAGATCCACTATGGACTGGACTCTCACACTATTATGTTAGATCCACTATGGACTGGACTCTCACAATATTATGCTAGATCCACTATGGACTGGACTCTCACAATATTATGTTGGATCCACTATGGACTGGACTCTCACAATATTATGCTAGATCCACTATGGACTGGACTCTCACAATATTATGCTAGATCCACTATGGACTGGACTCTCACAATATTATGTTGGATCCACTATGGACTGGACTCTCACAATAGTATGCTAGATCCACTATGGACGGGACTCTCACAGTATTATGTTAGATCCACTATGGACTGGACTCTCACTGTTATGTTAGATCCACTATGGACTGGACTCTCACACTATTATGTTAGATCCACTATGGACTGGACTCTCACACTATTATGTTAGATACACTATGGACTGGACTCTCACACTATTATGTTAGATCCACTATGGACTGGACTCTCACACTATTATGCTAGATCCACTATGGACTGGACTCTCACACTATTATGTTAGATCCACTATGGACTGGACTCTCACACTATTATGTTAGATACACTATGGACTGGACTCTCACACTATTATGTTAGATCCACTATGGACTGGACTCTCACACTATTATGTTAGATCCACTATGGACTGGACTCTCACACTATTATGTTAGATCCACTATGGACTGGACTCTCACACTATTATGTTAGATCCACTATGAACTGGACTCTCACTATTATGTTAGATCCACTATGGACTGGACTCTCACACTATTATGTTAGATCCACTATGGACTGGACTCTCACACTATTATGTTAGATCCACTATGGACTGGACTCTCACACTATTATGTTAGATCCACTATGGACTGGACTCTCACACTATTATGTTAGATCCACTATGGACTGGACTCTCACTATTATGTTAGATCCACTATGGACTGGACTCTCACACTATTATGTTAGATCCACTATGGACTGGACTCTCACACTATTATGTTAGATCCACTATGGACTGGACTCTCACACTATTATGTTAGATCCACTATGGACTGGACTCTCACACTATTATGTTAGATCCACTATGGACTGGACTCTCACTATTATGTTAGATCCACTATGGACTGGACTCTCACACTATTATGTTGGATCCACTATGGACTGGACTCTCACAATATTATGTTAGATCCACTATGGACTGGACTCTCACAATATTATGCTAGATCCACTATGGACTGGACTCTCACAGTATTATGTTAGATCCACTATGGACTGGACTCTCACAATATTATGTTGGATCCACTATGGACTGGACTCTCACAATATTATGTTAGATCCACTATGGACTGGACTCTCACACTATTATGTTAGATCCACTATGGACTGGACTCTCACAATATTATGTTAGATCCACTATGGACTGGACTCTCACACTATTATGTTAGATCCACTATGGACTGGACTCTCACTATTATGTTAGATCCACTATGGACTGGACTCTCACTATTATGTTAGATCCACTATGGACTGGACTCTCACTATTATGTTAGATCCACTATGGACTGGACTCTCACAATATTATGTTAGATCCACTATGGACTGGACTCTCACTATTATGTTAGATCCACTATGGACTGGACTCTCACAATATTATGTTAGATCCACTCGACGTCAATTGCACCGGTCGCCAGGGTGGGTCCCCACATTTGCGGTCCCCTCCAAGGTTTCTCATTGTCATCCCATTGGGTTGAGTTTTTCTTTGCCCTGATGTGGGATCTGAGCCGAGGATGTGGTTGTGGCTTGTGCAGCCCTTTGAGACACTCCTGATTTAGGGCTATATAAGTAAACATTGATTGATTGATTTAACGAATGGGCTCTTGGTCAGCGATGCTACCTACCCACTGTCTTACAGAAGGAAGGCGCTGGTGCAATTGTGAGAAACAAAAATGGCGCCAGGAGGTGGGACATGAACCAGCTGCATGGAAAAGGAGCCTTCACAAGCTAGCAGGTGTGACGCCTCTCGGCTGTCACCGATGATGGTGAGCAGCTAAAGCAAAACACCCATTGCAGCGGAGCGTCAATTTGTTGCAGCTGAGTGGTTCCCATGCTGGAGCCTGTCACACATGGACTAACTCTTCTCAGAATCAGAATCAGAATCAGCTTTATTGTCATTACGCAGGGTAACGAGATTGAGGCCATTCCATACAGTGCCATAAAACAAGTGTACACTCTATACCGAGGGTGAAATGAATATGTACATGAATATCTACATGAAACAGGGTGGTTGGTGGAATGGGTTATTGCACCGAAGAGAAGGCAGTTATGAGGGTCAATGGGGAAGTCTGATCAGGGTGGTTATGGCCCTGGGGAAGAAGCTGGGAAGGCTAACAGGACTCAGACCCAGGCTGAGTTGGAATGAGGACGGAGAAAATCGGGAAGGCGGCCCGCCATCGATGCTGCTCTATTCCGTGAATACCAAGCTCACCAGACAATGTGCCCAATCAGCTCCATTTCCCAGTGAGAGGCAAGGGTGGCATTCGCAGAGGCAATCGCCGACAGCATGAAGAGACATTGAGAACGTGGCAGAAACTGAAGCGTGCAGCTCAGGTCTCAAAGCTGCACTGTGACAATGGCGTAGTTTCTTCTGGACACGGACACAAGAGGCTGTCAGAGTGGGTGAAGAGAACTCTTCAGGGACCAAACGTACTACAACCTAATAAGCGTCAGGCGGTTTGAGGTTCTGCTGAAGTCAGTTCCTGTTCACCTGAGGTGCTGGTCATTGAGATCAGTGGAGCGGCGCCGAAACCCGATCTTTTTCACTACTTTCACCGCTTGTCTCAGCGGAATGAATTCATTAGCATTCTAAGTAGTCTTTTTGTGGCCCTCAACAAGATTTTGTTTCCAGCCTTAATTTGGTATTCTATGTTACATATTTGTTCTTCTTCTTCTTATTATTATTATTGTCAGTGTTATTATTATTGTTATTACTAATGTTATTATTATTAACGCTATTATTATTGTTATCATTATTGATATTATTATTGTTATTAGACTTATTATTAGATTCCTGGTGAAAAAAGCTGCAATCTCTCAGGAAGTTATGTTGACATTTGCAAGTGCAATTTAATTGCAGGCTAACTCGAGCTTGTGAGATGCGATTGAGGCACAAATAAAAGTGGGGCTTTGTTTCAGGTCGGTGCGACTAGCGTGATTTGTATGGCGCAAGTCTTGGCAGCGGGGGGGGTGTGTCTATTAGCATAACAAGTGCTGCACCACCAAAAGCCATTTTGCTTCCTTTGTTTCAGCCTAGCAGCTGTCATTTGCAGAACATTTTGCATTTTGGATTCCTCTATGCTAATTTCGGGGAGAACAATGTTGAACAATAAGCACTCGGGCATCGCACAGAAAGCTTTTCATGGCACAGGGTTGCCTGCGGGCACCTGCGGGCTGTGCCATGAAAAGCCACCCAAACAATGGCTTCACGCTCCCAGCAGCCAAACTTGGCCTTCAAAGAAACGTCACGTTCCCAAGCGTACCGCATTCCCGCCAACCACCCACCCCCTCCCGTCACATTCACACCAGCCTATCCCGCCATTCATCATCATATTCATCCACATGATGCCATCTGTGAGCATTTTGAAGGCCATGTCATCTCTGGCCAACATGAAGTTTGATTTGTCACATTTTTGGGATGGCTTTGGCAGCAGCAACCAGGAAGTTTCATGCTCATTTGGGTCAATGCGTATCCAGAGAAGTACTGTATTTTTAGCACTATAAGGCGCACTTAAAATCCTTTCATTTTCTCAAAAATCGGCAGTGCGCCTTATAACCCTGTGCGCCTAATGTACGGAATCATTCTGTGTAGAAGTTTCCCTCTTGTGGGTTCTCCTGACCGAAATAGATCTGCTTGCTAACACACCAGGTCACAACTCAGTCCCTGAATGTCCAGTGTGCGTCTGCTGCATAACTCCAACCCCCAACAACGGTGTCTCGGCCGGGCTGCTTCTAATTAAGCATGGCAGGTGATTGGATGACCTGCCCCAGCTGGGTAATCCAATCACCTGCCAGCTGTGCTTCAAGGCCGGTCCTTACACACCCCGCTTCGCGGCAGGCCCGCAGACCACGCCCCCTCCACATACTGGTTGTGCTTACCGACCTCGAAGCAATTTTACAGCAAACTACCCCTCAAATTCATCAAAATGACAATACATTTTACGTTGTTCTTCACAGCATATTACTGTAAATAGAAAAAAAACTACTACTGTTTTTTGCATTAAAATTCTGTTGACTGAGCTGCCAGTTTTTGACTGTAAAATCTAGGCTTGTTGTTTTGAACGGTGTATTACTGTAAATGGAAAGACTCTACATTTGGTTTTACGGTAGAAAAATTCGCAGCTAAGTTGCCAGAATAAAAAAAAATACCGTACTGTTTTTTCATGAACATAATAATGTTGTAAAAACCAATGTCCATCTAACACAAAAAGTAAGCTTTTTCTGTAAAAAAAAAACTAAAAAAAGCCAGTGGTACTGTTTTTCCATTTACCGTAAATTGTTGTGAAAAATGAAAAAAACAAAACAAAACACTATTTTACAGTAAAATTGTGTAAATGTAAAGTGTTTACTGTAAAATGAACAATTTACTTAAAACAATGTATATAATTAATAATGAGATCCAGAGGCAAATTCCTACATTATTGACTGTTCCCCTCTGATGGCTCCCTTATAACTGCCATGTTCCACTCTGATGGCAGCCTTATAACTGCCATGTTCCACTCTGATGGCAGCCTTATAACTGCCATGTTCCCCTCTGATGGCAGCCTTATAACTGCCATGTTCCACTCTGATGGCAGCCTTATAACTGCCATGTTCCACTCTGATGGCAGCCTTATAACTGCCATGTTCCACTCTGATGGCAGCCTTATAACTGCCATGTTCCACTCTGATGGCAGCCTTATAACTGCCATGTTCCACTCTGATGGCAGCCTTATAACTGCCATGTTCCACTCTGATGGCAGCCTTATAACTGCCATGTTCCACTCTGATGGCAGCCTTATAACTGCCATGTTCTCCTCAGTGAAAACCACTTCCACTTCCCAGGTTTAAAACATGAACACAATGTTCAGTGCAAAGTCAATTTCAACATGTTTAGCTGATTGAAAAAGCAAGTTTCCTCAGCTAGTGGGTCCATGACGATGACTTCTGTTTTGTTTGATTAGCTGTTTTACTGCCGTCTTACAGGCATCGTTTGGAAATAATTAAGGTATGTGTCCTGGGCATGACGTTAAAGTGCATCCGGCAGTGGAGGCTCCTCTGTGGGGTCTTGGGGCACTAGGAGGTTAACCCCTTTACTACTGTCACCCCAGGTGGCCTTTGGCAAAGGCCTAGTACCTGACTGCCCCCTAGCCAGGGATACGGTGAAGACCTCAACGGCGGAGCAGGCAGAAGACGGTAGATGTATAAACCACCACAATGGCTGCGATGGCAGAAGAAGGCACCCTCACATCCATGTGGGCCCAGTTATGGGGAAATAACAACCCAAGACCTCAACGGTGGAACAGGCAGAGGGTGACTGCTAACCCTATGGAGCGTCACAACAGCTGGATGGCGGATGAAGGCTGCAGCAGAAAAGGGTCCTCAGTCGTCTTGGACTCCATGCCACTGGACCCTGACCCGGATCTGTCAAGGATGGTGTGGTGACTGTCTGTGCACCAGTCTCCCCCCGTTAAACTAAGTCACGCACAGGCATCCTCCATAAAGGGATACACCCCTACCAGGAGGATCGTCATACTCGCTTCGAGTGACCGCCGATGAATTAAGGTATGGAAATGAACATTTACAAAATCTTTCTGTGCAAATAACTAATTGAACAATGTTTGGATCCATGGCTTATAGTCTGGTGTGGCTATATAGATAAATATATTTGTCTTCTAAAATGTAGTGGGTGTGGCTTCTATACTGGTGCGCCCTATAGTCAGGAAAATATGGCAAATCACGTGGACACCTGCGTAAGTCCAAAACATAAACAGGTTCCAGGTGTATTCAAGATGAAGTTAGATGGAGCAAATGAAGCTAATCTTGGTAGCATCTTTGAGTCCACGAGGACAAGAAAGGCTTCGCTGCTTTATGGGAATGTCGTATTGAGCCTCGGAAAAAAGAAAGCGGGGAATTAGTGCAATGTGATCGTGTGCGTTCATTGTAGCGCTTAAATTGTAACAGTGTGTAGCCCCAGGCACTAGCGTTCCCTCAACAGGCAAAGTCAACTAAAATTGGGTTATTGGAGTCCTCGGGCTGAGCAAGCGGGCCACCAGGAATCCAAAATAAAGCATTTCCCGCTAAAATAGAGCGCAGCTCCAAAAGCAGGTTACAAACCCACGAGGACTGAGTGGAGGAGCATCTTATACGTGTCATGTGGACCTCCACAACTAGCAATCATCTTAACAACTTGCTCACTCGCACAAAAGAAGGCGGTTTGGAGGTCACTTCTTGACCCCTGAGGCCAGAATTATTGCCAGCGTTGTTGTCAGAGAGAAGAGGAGATTTGAGAAGCCACATCCCCAGATGACACTCACAATACAATTCTCATAGTGGGTGGAGTCCATGTCGCCCGAGGGAAGGTCAACACTTGCTAAGTCAACTATTCCTCGTTTATCTGTGCAGCAAATTAAACATCCATTAAACGCACTTGCTACCAAATGTTCAAACAATTATTGGCCAAACGAGCTAAAGAGCATTCATACTTCTCAAAATAATGATCAAACACAAAGCATTGCTACTTCTCAATGGTACATGTATTTATAAATCACTTCTTTACAGACACATCAATGGTACATGTATTTATAAATCACTTCTTTACAGACACATCAATGGTACATGTATTTATAAATCTCTTCTTTACAGACACATCAATGGTACATGTATTTATAAATCACTTCTTTACAGACACATCAATGGTACATGTATTTATAAATCACTTCTTTACAGACACATCAATGGTACATGTATTTATAAATCTCTTCTTTACAGACACATCAATGGTACATGTATTTATATATATATATATTATATATATTTATACTTCAATCAATAACGGAGCAGCATCTCCTCATCCGTGGCTCACTAGTGCAACAACAACGCCCGAAATGTGTCCCGTGACCGGAACTCTCTAATAAGTAAAGTGCCTTGGGTGAATAATGTAAAGTCACTACACCGGTATGTTTTAGTGCTTTCATGGTGAGTTTACTGACAGACATAAGTAAGAACTTTACACTACTTTATATTAGAAATGGCAACAGTGGAGGATGAATGTCACATAACAAGAAGATAGAGAAAAAGAAGAAGCTTATCGACTACGGTGTCGGCACGGACTACAAAGGCGGATGTACGCACATTTTCAGGACTTATGCAGATCCCAAATACAGATCAGCAGGTACCAGAAGGTAAGAAAAGTTGCTTTTGCATGATATTGCTAAACAAAACGGCCAATAAAATGTCTGCTAATGGGTGCTATTTTGCGGTCCATAATAATACTCGTACGTTGAAGAGTACGTCTGACTACTGTAGCCGTAACGCACCCGACAATCTTTTTGAGTGGCATGTGTAATGTTCTATGTTCTCAATGGAACATTTAAAGTTTGGGTGTTGTTTACTGGCGTCATCTTGCAGTCTACACGTATCTCTTATGTGTGACTGCCATCTACTGGTTACACTTATCATTACACCATGTACCAATTAAAATTGCTTCGAGGTCGGTAAGCACAACCAAAATTATTCCGCACATTAGGCGCACCGATTCATAAGGCGCACTGTCGATTTTTGAGAAAACGAAAGGATTTTAAGTGCGCCTTACAGTCCGAAAAATGGAGTACACAGTGCGACAACATTGTCAGCCGTAGGTATGCATGCGTAGAAGGCAGATACGACCCATTTCTTTGAACTGCAAGTTTACAGCGATCTGGAGCAAAGAGTCTGGGCATTCCGAGGTTTTAGAAGGCATGGGAATGAAAACAAGAAGGATGCTTGGGGCTTTACACAAAGAGAGTGGCCTACTTAATATTGACGTACGAGCAAATCCAGAACATGGCGCACACCAGTAGACATTCAGATGTACGAAAGTGTTCGCACCCTCAAATCCAAGCACATTTCTTTCTTACGTCACAACCTACATGGAATCCTCCGCATGGCTTGGACCCCGCCCCCTTAGAAATATGCAAATCATATTGAAAATAGCCATGAACTCCAAGAAGTGAACATAGGCAGAAATAAACAAAGAAATGGTCGTGTCAGGAAGAAGGTGAAGAGGAAGATGGATGTGATTCGGGGAAATTGGTGCTGCTCCCTGTTTGAAAAGGTAGTCCCTACAATGATACAAACATGTTTTTGTTAGGGTTTAACCCTTCTTCATATGTCTCTGATGGGCACATTGATCAGTCTGGGGAGTAAAAGTTGGCACTTTTTAATGAGAACTGTTAGCCTGCATTACTAATGTGTAGCTTAAATGCCTACTGAAAGCCACTACTACGCAGTCTGATAGTTTATATATCAATGATGAAATCTTAACATTGCAACACATGCCAATACGGCCGGGTTAACTTATAAAGTGACATTTTACATTTCCTGCTAAACTTCCGGTTGGAAACGTCTATGTATGATGACGTATGCGCGTGACGTCACGACGGCAACGGAAGTATTCGGACCCAATGTGTCACCATACAAACTGCTCTGTTTTCATCGAACAATTCCACAGTATTCTGGACATCTGTGTTGGTGAATCTTTTGCAATTTGTTTAATGGACAATGAAGACTGCAAAGAAGAAAGTTGTAGGTGGGATCGGTGTATTAGCGGCGGACTACAGCAACACAACCAGGAGGTTGTGTTGTGTTTGAGCTGGATAGCAGACGCACTACCGTGAGTACAGCTTTGGCTTCCAAACATTTGATTGCTTACCCGTACGTGCGTGGCGCTATGTGCATGTCACGTACGTAACTTTGGGGAAATATATGTTTCTTGCCGACTCTGATGGCGGCCGGGGTGTCGTCGAAAGCTACAACGCCCGCCGCCGCCGCCGTTAGCTTCAATTGTTAAGCTTCGCCAAGCTGGAAATTATTAACCGTGTATTTACATGTTCATGATGTATAGATAGATAGATAGTACTTTATTGATTCCTTCAGGAGAGTTCCCTCAGGAAAATTAAAATTCCAGCAGCAGTGTACAGAATTGAGATCGAATTTAAAAAAGTAAATAATGGGGGTATAAATGGAAACAAAATAGGAAAATATTACAATAGAATAAAAACAAAAAGCATCAATGAGAATACAAATATAACAGTAAAATAAGAATATAACAAGAGAAACTAGGCATTAGTGACCATGTTATGAAAAACGTATTACACTGTTATTGTTTTGCATCCCCCGTCATCCTAGTACCCCCCTCCCTCCCAGAGAGGAGTTGTACAGTCTAATGGCGTGTGGGACAAAGGAGTTTTTGAGTCTATTAGTCCTGCATTTGGGATGAAGCAGTCTAGCACTGAACAGGCTCCTCTGGCTACTGACAACGGTATGCAGAGGGTGACTGGCATCATCCAGGATGCTCACTAGTTTTTCCACAGTCCTCTTCTCTGCCACCGTCACCAGTGAGTCCAGTTTTAGTCCGATCGTAGAACCGGCCCGCCTGATCAGTTTCTCCAGTCTGGAGCTGTCCTTCTTAGATATGCTGCCCCCCCAGCACACTACCATGTAGTACAGAACACTAGCAACCACAGACTGGTAGTACATCCACAATAGTTTTTTACAGAAGGAGTGCAGCCTCCTCAGGAAGTACAGCCTGCTCTGTCCTTTCCTGTACAAGTGGTCCGTGTTAACAGTCCAGTCCAGCTTGTTGACCACCCACACCCTGAGGTACTTGAATGAGTCCACGGTCTGTACCTCGACTCCCTCGATCACAATAGTGATTAGATTTAATAGTATTGTTGATCTTCTGTCTATCCTTCCAGTCAGGGTTTTTTAAAATTTTGTTTCTATCTGCATTTGAGCCTGATGCTATCACGTTAGCTCCGTAGCTAAGTTAGCTTCAATTGTTAAGCTTCGCCAAGCTGGAAATTATTAACCGTGTAGTTACATGTCCATGGTTTAATAGTATTGTTGATCTTCTGTCTATCCTTCCAGTCAGGGTTTTTTAAAATTTTGTTTCTAGCTGCATTTGAGCCCGATGCTATCACGTTAGCTCCGTAGCTAAAGTGCGTCAACGATGTATTGTCGTGGAGATAAAAGTCACTGTGAATGTCCATTTCGCGTTCTCGACTCTCATTTTCAAGAGGATATAGTATCCCAGGTGGTTTCAAATACAAATCCGTGATCCACAATAGAAAAAGGAGAGAGTGTGGAATCCAATGAGCCAGCTTGTACCTAAGTTACAGTCAGAGCGAAAAAAGATACACCCTGCACTGCCTCTCTAGTCCTTCACTCTAACGTTCCTCATCCACGAATCTTTCATCCTCGCTCAAATTAATGGAGTAATCGTCACTTTCTCGGTCCGAATCTCTCTCGCTCCATTGTAAACAACGGGGAATTGTGAGGAATACTAGCTCCTGTGACGTCACGCTACTTCCGCTACAGGCAAGGCTTTTTTTTTTATCAGCGACCAAAAGTTGCGGACTTTATCGTCGTTGTTCTCTACTAAATCCTTTCAGCAAAAATATGGCAATATCGCGAAATGATCAAAAATGACACATAGAATGGATCTGCTATCCCCGTTTAAATTTTAAAAAATCATTTCAGTAGGCCTTTAAGTATCCCCAGCCTGTAGAAATGTGCATGCTGCCGCTATAAAGTTGGCGTGAAGCACTGCACATTTCCACATCAATGTCAGTTTTGACACATCTCAAAAGGGGCGTATGGCAGGTTTTTGTAGGTACGCAAGTTTGATACATGTGCACGTTATCTACCAGGCTGCAGTGCAGGGGCGTGCGTCAGGGTGCACAGGTGGGGCAAAGCCTTACTTGTTTTAAAGAAAAATGTATAATTAATATTTGTTTATTAAACTATGTTAAATTTATATTCTGTATGATTACAATAGTTGTTTTTTTGTACATTTCCTTTATTAAAAATGTATTGTTTCCTGATCATATAAAGTGCAGGAAGTTAACACGTTCCTGTCTGCTAAGTGCGTACGTGAACTTACCAGATTTTTCGCAGTGCGCCACGTCCTGAGTGCACTGAATAAATGCACCTTAGAAACCAGAGGATTTGTTTTTTCATGTAGTCATTTAGTGCGTAGGGGAGGGTTTCCTGCAGTCAGCATTTAGCACTGCTGGCCAAGGCCGTGGCTCAGGAACACGGAATCTCTTCACTCAATGACTTTTTACACTGTAGCCCCTGTAATGTATTTATTGTATGTGGGACATTATTATTCTACCTAATTGGACTCTAAATACAGAAAAATCATACTGAGAGGTGCTGTAATGAGACCTGATCAACTAAAGGTTTCCGTGTATTAAAAAAAAAAGTGGATCATGTCTCTTAAGTGAGCTGAATAGCGAGTGCAAACCATTTAGCATGTCTGTCTTCATGAATACTCAGAATATGGGTTATAAATGGTAAATGGGTTGTACTTGTGTAACGCTTTTCTACCTTCAAGGTACTCAAAGCGCTTTGACACTATTTCCACATTCACCCATTCACACACACATTCACACACTGATGGCGGGAGCTGCCATGCAAGGCGCTAACCAGCACCCATCAGGAGCAAGGGTGAAGTGTTTTGCTCAAGGACACAACGGACGTGACGAGGTTGGTAGCATACCATACCATACCATACCAACTTTATTTATAAAGCCCTTTAAAAACAAGCACAGTTGAAGAGCAAAGGCTGTACACCACAAAGAAATACAGGCAAGGACAGACTAAAAAATTACATTTAAAACAGAGGTAAAATACACATTGAAAAAGCAAATTTGTTAGATAAAAGCAGTTCAAAATTTAAAAACAGTTAAAAAATGTAGAAGGTGGGGATCGAACCGGGAACCCTCAGGTTGCTGGCACGGCCACTCTCCCAACTTTGCCACGCCGTCCCCAATATAAGAATATATAGTATATGCTGATCATCAGGAAGCCCACAATGCTGGGAGGAGAAAATGCAAACATAGCCATTTAGCACGCGCAGTGTGATTTATCAAGACTAACATTGTTCTGCGGGAGCTGGTTTTTTCGTCTTTCTTTAGCCCGTCTGAAATGCGCGTGCAAACTGGCAGTTGCACAGCAATAATGTAGCTGTCAGGAAGAAGGCGATTGAAGTGTGAAGTGAGTTGTATTTATATAGCGCTTTTCTCTAGTGACTCAAAGCGCTTCTACATAGTGAAAGCCAACATCTAAGTTGCATTTAAAGCAGTGTGGGTGGCACCGGGAGCAGGCGGGTAAAGTGTCTTGCCCAAGGACACAACGGCAGTGACTAGGATGGCGGAAGCGGGGATCGAACCTGGAACCCTCAAGTTGCTGGCACGGCCACTCTACCAACCGAGCTATACCGCCCTCCAGCTCTTACCGAAGGTAAACAAGACTTTAAAAGTGAGTGATTATTGCATTCCCTCACACCGCTACTATCTTCATACATCTACTTTCTACGTTTGTTTGATCTTCAATGAATTAAATAAAAAAACTAAACATTTTGATGACAGATGACGTTGCAAACAATTTTTCCCGCTCTTTTCCTCGATAGTGAGGCATGCCTACACTAGTGATGATATCATGTGTGTGTGTGTGTGTGTGTGGATGTGTTGGGGGGTGGGTTGTCCAGCCCAGTGATAGTGGGATTAGAAGCACCTGCCAGGCAGACAAAGGCGATCCTTAAGCCAAACGAATGAAGTGCTATGAAACACGAGCTCCGCCCTTCAACAGCAAATGGAACAGGTCAACCCTGACATGCCAAACTAGCCTCAAAGAAGAAACACTTGCCCGTTCACGACTTCCTGTCATATTAACGACGTCACACTCCCACTATGTGATCATGCCACCCCTACCAACAATCTTTCAACGACCGTTTTCTTCACCCAGCTCCTTTTGGATGTTTGCATTATTCAGATTTTAGTACGCTACCGTGCTTTGTCACCGACTGTATAACACATCTAAAATGCCAATTATATAAGTCAGCATATAATGAACTGGTTTTAAAATCATAATCCAGAACCTTATCTTTTTGATGACAAACACAAAGAGGGTGAACAACACATTTTAGAAGTCGACTGCTGAACGGATAAAGCTTTATTGAAACATGATAGCGTCAACAGCATTGCTAGCTGCTAGACATACAAATAAACCATAATAAAACAAACACTTACTGTACAATTTCCATTGTTGCTGGAATATCGACCGAGAGTACGCTCACATAATTCCGTTTAGATGAAGATTCAATCGCAATCCTCACAAAGGGTTAAAGAAAAGTTGCCACAACTAGGTTTTTTTTTGCCATTCCGGGGGATGTCAAAGTGGACCAGCCTCTAAGGCTATGTCTACACTAAGCCAGATAAGCCCTTAAACGATTAATTATTTAGCCTAAGCCCCGTTTCAGCCACACTAAACCAGCATTTGAGGTTTCCCTCCTCGGACAAATTTTTACATGGGTAAGTGCGCCGTGTATTTCTTGAATCTCTTAGCTTTGTATGGACTCATTGATCGTTTACAAACTGAGTTCAGAGAGGACGTGACGCCAGAAAGAATGCTCCACACAGGAAGTGACATCAGAAAGAACACGCCACAGCCAGCTTCATAATAAAGCGGTTTCATAACTCGGAGCTAACCACTAGAAATATGGAGGTGAGTCATCCAGACATACCCGTGTTTCTCCTTCCTCTACATGTACAGACGCTTGTGGAAATCACACATGAATACCTTAAGAGAAAGCCATTGCAGCTATTTGGGATACAACACTTCTCAGACGGCAAGAGAACTTTCCAATGTCCAGGTCAGCTGTGATTCTACTTAGCAAAAAACTTTGTCCATTTGTCGAAGGAGATTTGACAAGAATGTGGGCTACCATGGATGTGATAAAAAAAAGGTAGCGTGTGCTTTGTATTACCTGGCTGACGAGGGAAGACTACGGAGAACGGCGAATGCTTTTGGACTGGCAAAGCAGACTATATCAGTTATTGTCCGCTATATATGTCACTCGTGATTTAGGGCTATATAAGTAAACTTTGATTGATTGATTGATTGATGTATGTCGTGGACTCAACGTCTAGGTCCAGAGTATATAAAGTCACCAAAAAGTAATGGACAATGAAGGTGAAGGCAAAAGAGTGAGGAGTGTCCTGACCAGATATCTACATCCCTAGATTGATTGTTGTCAAATGTTCTTTATCACATTGTTTACGTGTCTAATAAAGATGTGATTAATGTATGATGTCTCAGGTGTGATTCACTACCATAGGGCCCCACAGCACACTGGATTCCAGTTCATTGAAATACCACAACACTGGATATTGTTTAGATAAGTTACATTTAAGGACTTGCACACAAAGCAACACTGGAGGTGACTATGACGTGCGCATTTCCCGTGCATGCGTATTGGGTCGCGTTGCGCCGACTAACGGAAGGGGGAAGGGGTCTTAAACGGTGGCATTGTTGTGTGTGGACAAGGATAAGGTTAGGTGGGATTTACCCTGGATAACCTTAGACGGCTTAGTGTAAACGGGGCCTCAGTCAATGGCCACATTTGTCTACTGTGAGAGATGCAATAATTACAATCTAGAATGTACTTTTACGTTTGACTCATAGCTGACCTGGACATTGGAAAGTTCTCTTGCCGTCTGAGAAGTGTTGTATCCCAAATAGCTGCAATGGCTTTCTCTTAAGGTATTCATGTGTCATTTCCACAAGCATCTGTACATGTAAAAGAAGGAGAAACACGGGTTTGTCTGGATGACTCGCCTCCATATTTCCAGTGGTTAGCTGCGAGTTATGAAACTGCTTTATTATGAAGTGGCAGTGGCGCGTTCTTTCTGACATCACTTCCTGTGTGGGGCGCGTTCTTTCTGACATCACTTCCTGTGTGGGGCGCGTTCTTTCTGACATCACTTCCTGGGTGGGGCGCTGTCTTTCTGGCGTCACTTCCTGTGTGGGGCGCGTTCTTTCTGACATCACTTCCTTTGTGGGGCGCGTTCTTTCTGACATCACTTCCTGGGTGGGGCGCTGTCTTTCTGGCGTCACTTCCTGGGTGGGGCGCTGTCTTTTTGGCGTCACTTCCTCTCCGAACTCAGTTTGTAAACGATCAATGAGTCCATACAAAGCTAAGAGCCGTAGATTCAAGAAATACACGGCACACTTGCCCGTGTAAAAATGTGTCCGAGGAGGGGAACCTTAAGCGCTGGTTTAGCGTGGCTGAAACGGGGCTTATGCTAAATAATTATTCATTGAAGGGGTTAAACGACTTAGTGTAGACATAGCCTAACAGACTTCCTGTGTGGTTCCCCCAATTTCTGTGTTACTACTCGGTGGTCCAGTTGTCATCTCTGGGCCAATGGTTGTCATCATCTACTGTCACCCAGGTTCACATGGAAAACTCATCTTTTCCCGGGTGTGAGCCACCACTATGGGTGCTGGTCTGAGAGCGCGGCTAAAAGGAGCTCTAATGGTGAAACATCAGGTTGTTGATCCCACCTTTGCCATGTCTTTGAACTCGCCCTCTTTCATCCCCAGCACTGGGCTGACTGGGTTCATCTCCGGCTAAGTGGGCGGGCGTCACATTCTTTCATCACATCCATCACCCTTTGCCACTTTACCACTATGTTCTAGAGCAGGGATGCTAAACTGGTTTTCACTGAGGGCCACATGGCAGTTATAAAGCTGCCATCAGAGTGGAACATGGCAGTTATAAGGCTGCCATCAGAGTGGAACATGGCAGTTATAAGGCTGCCATCAGAGTGGAACATGGCAGTTATAAGGCTGCCATCAGAGTGGAACAGTCAATTATGGAATTTGCCTCTGGATCTCATTATTAACTATATCAATTGTTTTAAGTAGACTGTCCATTTTACATTAAACATTTTACTTTTAAAACATTTTACTGTAAAATATAGTGTTTTTTACGGTAATTGGAAAAACAGTACCACTTTTTTGGGGGGGTTTTACGGAAAAAAAATGGCAGCTTCGTTGCCTGAATTTTACTATTAAATTGACATTGCTTTACAACATGATATTGTTCATGGAAAAACAGTACAAGTTCTTTTTTTTATTCTGGCAACTTAGCTGCCAGTTTTTCTACCATTAAAAACAAATGTACCGTCTTTCCATTTACAGTAATACACCGTTAAAAACCACCGTAGATTTTACAGTCAAAAACTGGCAGCTCAGTCAACAGAATTTTAACGCAAAAAACAGTAGTAGTTTTTTTTCAATTTACAATAATGTGCTGTGAAGAACAACGAAACATTTATTGTCATTCTTATTAATTTAATGGGTGGTTTGCTGTAAAGACAAAAACATGTTTGGAACGTACGATAATATACTGTATGATTTGTTGCAATATTGGATATTATTAAAGTTTAAAATGTATCCAATTTCAAGCAGTACAAAATGAAAAAAATACATTAAATTTAGTGAGAAAATATGAAGTACTTTATTGACACGTCATTTCCAGGTGTTTGCGGGCCAGATAAAATGACGTGGCAGGCCAGATCTGATCTTGACTTTGACTCCTGTGTTCTAGAACAGTGGTCCCCAACCACCGGGCCGATTGGTACCAGGCCGCACAAGAAATTAAAAAAAAATAAAATAAAAAATAACGTTTTTTTTTAATATATTTATATATTGTGATTTTTGTGTTGATTTCATAATTTTTTTTTTTTTTTTTTAATGAAATCAACATAAAAATCACAATATATAAATTATATATCAATATAGATCAATACAGTCTGCAGGGATACAGTCCGTAAGCACACGTGATTGTATTTATTTATGTAAAAAAAAAATAAAATAAAAAAATAAATAAATAAATAAATAAATACACCCCCCCCCCCCGGTCCGTGGGAAAAATTTTCAAGCGTTGACCGGTCCGCAGCTACAAAAAGGTTGGGGACCACTGTTCTAGAAGATGCAGTCTGTGCTTTTTTGTGGCCCTCGTTGGTGTGTGGTGAAAATAATAATTTAAGGAATGCTTTCTTGGTTTAGCTGCACCTTCATGCTTGTTTTCTTCCTCCACAGAACTTGAGCGGTGTAAATGTGCGTATGGAATGCAATTCTGCGTAACAAGTGCTATGTTGAGCCTGGCTGGGGTGGTCCGGCCTAAAAAAAGAGTCTCCCTGCTAAAGGTGATGCTGATGGCAAAACAAAAGAGTGAAAGGAAAGACGTCTCCAAACGAAGGATCAGCAGAGATGAAGTCAGGTCTGTAATCCTCCACAGAGCTGTTGTTGCCACTTGCACAACACCAACATGCATTTTTGTGTGAACAACTTCAAAGCTGCTCAGGGAACTAGGATGTTTCACTCGGCTGTTTATCTGCACATACCTATCCACTTCTTCAATACCTCCGCTGACCTCCTCATGAAGCCATGGAATTTTATGGAAACAGCTTAGTAAGAAGCAGAGGAAGAGCAATCGACCATGGATGACAAAGGGACTGAAGCATTTTGTAACATGAAAACTGCATTAAAGAGAACATCTGCAACACAAAGCTCTAGAGCAGTGGTTCTTAACCTTGTTGGAGGTACCGAACCCCACCAGTTTCATATGCGCATTCACCCAACCCTTCTTTAGTGAAAAATAAAATGTTTTTTTTCAAATTCAAGACAAAGTTATATGTTGTTGGTAACACTTTAGTATGGGGAACATATTCTAAGTAACAAAGACTTACTTTAGAGTTATTTGGTTAGGGTTAGGGTTAGAGGGTTAGGGTTATAATAAGGCCATGCTGAATAAGGCATTAATAAGTACTTAATAATGACTAGTTAAGAGCCAATATGTTACTAATTTGCATGTTAATAAGCAACTAATTTATGATGAATATGTTCCCCATACTAAAGTGTTACCATGTTTTATTACTGGTGCATAAAATGAAGCGTGCATGAACATCACCTTGTTCAAACAACAAAACCAACACAGTGCATAAACCCACAACAAATGACACACCTGCAAATCAGTCTTACTTCTGCTGTTGTCGTATCCGTAATACGCCGATAGGGAGAAGTTTTTATTTACACGATGAGTCGGGTGTGCCTTGACCTCCGCCGAACCCCTGAGGCCGACTCACCGAACACCTAGGGTTCCATCCAACCCAGGTTCAATCAATCAATCAATCAATCAATGTTTATTTATATAGCCCTAAATCACAAGTGTCTCAAAGGGCTGCACAAGCCACAACGACATCCTGGTTAAGAACCACTGCTCTATAGAGACATAACATAAGTACAAAACGTACAAGAACAAGCTAACCAGCATCTTACGAACATGCAGGGAAGAATATTACAATAATCAGACAGGAACAAAAACCACATGAGAGCAACATGGGGCATTCTAAATAGTACCACTAGATATGGTGCTAAGAAGGATTACCCTAAATACTTCTTAGAAGGAAACATAAAAAATAACAATATGAACAAAATAGTTGAAAGCTTTAATAACTACCTAGTAAATATTGGACCACATCTGGAGGAACGGACTGCAGATCCTGTGTCAGTTGAAGACTGAGGTGCTGCGAGTCGGCCAGTTGTTGGGGTAGCGACCTTGTGTGTCAGCATGTCTGTGATCTTCTTTTAATTCTTTTTTTTTTAAATTTATTTATTTTTTATTTTTATAAATAGATTTAATTATTTATTTATTTATTTTTTTCCCCTTTTTAAAAAAAATATATTTTATTAATATTATTATTATTATTATTATGTATTTATTTATTTTATTTATTTATTCCCCTACCTCGGGGGGGGGGACTCGGCGGGGCGGTTGCTGGTTGTTCCATCTCCATCGTTGGGGTCCCTGCGGGTGGGGTGGGTGGTTCCTGTGGCCCCGTGCTGGGTGGTCCTGTGGCGGCCGGCTTGGGTGGGGTGGCCGTGGGCTGGCCTCGCCGCGCTCTCCGGGGGTGGGGGGGGGGCTCGTGGGGGCCCTGTTGCCGGTGGGGCGGGGGCGGTCTTCCCGTCCGGTTGCGGGGGGTCTCCGGGCCCCTCGGGCGGGGCGTCCCGCCTTTCTGTCCGTGTGGGGTGTGGTCTCTCGCTGGCTTGGGGTCTGGCTTCCCCCTGTTTTTCTCGTGCCTTGTCCTCTGCCGGGTGCGTCTGTCTGCGGCCTGCTGCTGGCCCTTGTGGGCGGCACGGTGGGCCAGGCTCTGGGGTTCCTGTCGCTGTCTGTCTTGGCTGCGTGGGGGCGGTGGCCCCTGGTTCCCTGGGCACCACACCTACTGTTTGTGGGATGGGTTCTCGGGGAGGCTGGGGCCGTACTCTGGCTCCCGCACACACTGGGAGTCAAATGTATTGTACATGCAAATTCACATATACTCACACACATACATACAGACATACATAGGTACCTACGCTCCCACATACATATACAAATAAATACAGTACATATTTACACACTCAAAGTTCGTACATCCACACGCACATTCATTATACAAACATACACATACTGTACATATACATTCACTGTAAAAACATGCATATACACATACTGTACATATACATTCACTGTACAAACACACACATACACATACTACACATACATTCACTGTACAAACACACACATACATATACTGTACATATACATTCACTGTACAAACACACATTTACACATACTGTACATATACATTCACTGTTCAAACACACATACTGTATACACATACTGTACATATACATTCGCTGTACACACATATACACATACTGTACATATACATTCACTGTACAAGCACACATACACATACTGTACATATACAAGTACATATGCACACATACACTCATGCACATAATCACGTTTCATCAAACATATATTAACGTTGTTGCCCTAGGGTAAACTGGGTATAACACATGGCACACTGACAAAGCTTAACCTATTGTTACTATAACAATCTACAAGGTTAAGGTTGCTTCTCTTTCTTCCCCTCCATTTTTCTGCATTCTTTCGTATCTCAAGTTATCATTACGTATATGTATTGTTGCATTTGAACAATTGTATTGTTGATAATAAAGGTAAAGTACTGGTATTGTTTATTATCAATAGCACTATTTCTATTGGTATTCATATTGCTCCATTTTTAGTGTAATAATGCTCATTGTCATTTCTGTATTTTTTTTTTTTTTAAATTTTCGCTAACTGCTTATTTGCTATTACTTTTACCATCATATTTGTACATGTCGTATTTGCTGATGTTGCTCTGTTGTTGTTGTTGTTGTGTTTGCTGTTGTTGTTTTTGTCTCTCTGTCTAATCCCCCTCTTGTCCCCACAATTCCCCCCTCTGTCTTCGTTTTTCTCTCTTTCTATCCGCTCCTGCTCCGGCCCGGCTGCACCAAATGATAATATAAATACATTTAATAAAGTCAAAATACAAGTAAGGCAACAAGAGAAGTATCCTACACTTCTCTTTTGTAAAGTAAATCTGAACAGCCGATATGGGCATCTACATCTGCTATATGATTTGCCCGAGAAGCTGGGCAGGACATTATTAAAAAAAAAAAAAAAAAAAAAAAAAAAAAAGAAGACTTGAATGATACCATAGGCAGAAATCCTAACTCCTTGTTCCTCACGGACGTGACATCAAAGGAAATAATCACAATTATTGCCATTCAATAATTAAGACCTCAACATTTTTACGGATTAGATATGGAAACAATAAAAAAAGATTACTGAAGAGATTTCAGAGCTTTTAATGAATGAATGAATGGGTTATACTTGTATAGCGCTTTTCTACCTTCAAGGTACTCAAAGCGCTTTGACACTATTTCCACATTCACCCATTCACCCACACATTCACACACTGATGGCGGGAGCTGCCATGCAAGGCGCTAACCAGCACCCATCAGGAGCAAGGGTGAAGTGTCTTGCCCAAGCAGGCCCGGCCCTAACCAATCTGGCGCCCTAGGCAAGATTTTAGGTGGCGCCCCCCCACATCGGCAGTGAAGTGTATATACTCACAAGAAAGCGAATAGCTTTGTCTTTGACCTATTTTTTTACTTAAAGAAAGCAAATTAACAATCAGAATAGTTAACAAGATTAAAAAAAATATGGATAAATAAATGAATACAAAAAATGAATATATGAAATACAATATTTTTTACATACATAAACACAAAATAAAAAGTGTCAACAAGTTGCATAAAATAAATTAAAAATACAATATAAATAAGGCACTGCACAAAACAAGATATCAAACCAGTATGACTTTAACAACTATATTACAAAAAAAGGGGATCCTACAGTTCTCTATTTGTGCTTTTTAATATTGCATTAACTAGAATGACTTACAAATTACTGTACACCACGGAGTACTGTAATTACCTAACGTTACATTGTTATTTTCCATAACAATTTAGCCCCCTCCACAATATTAACCCGACGTTAAAACAGAACTAGCTATTTATTGATTAGCAATTGCCGAATCATGTAACATTAGCTTAATGCTAAAAAGCCAGGTTCCTATCACATTCTGTAACAGACAAATAATTTCATGTAGGCTAACGTTACCTACCTGCTACCTCTGTCTTTTTCTCGTTTCTCCTCTTCTTTTCTCTTTTTTCTTCCCTGGGCACCTGACAGTTTTGGCCGTTTTGACATCTTTTGTTGATTTTTTGATGTGGTGACGTCCAAAAAGAGTCATGATACGGAAAGGGAGGGGACGCACCGTGCCGGGGGAGGGAGGGCGTAATGTTGTAACAAATAATATTTCTATTAAATAGGCTTTACTTTGCATTTTAATTAATGTGGGATTATTTTATGTATTTAGAAATAATAGTTTTTTTTGTTGTTTTTTTTCCTCCAACATTTGCGCCGTCCATCAGGGGGCGCCACGCCAGTGGCGCCCCCTGATGGACGGCGCCCTTAGCATTTGCCTATACGGCCTATGCCACGGGCCGGCCCTGTGCCCAAGGACAGAACAGACGTGACGAGGATGGTAGAAGGTGGGGATTGAACCCCAGTAACCAGCAACCCTCCGATTGCTGGCACGGCCACTCTACCAACTTCGCCAACATATCATTTCAAGCAGGCAAAATATCAAACAAAATAACAAATTGCAAAGGTTATAACAATTTATAAGACTGCTCTTGCAATTTTATAGAAATAAAACAAGTGTTTAACAACATATTGGACAAATTCATGAATAAAAGTGGAACACTCACAGATACAAGCCAACATCTCAACATCCACGCCACTGATTGAAATAACGGAAGACATCACCAATGCAATAGATGGTAAAACGTGTGCAGTGGCAGTATTTATAAATCTAACAAAAACATTTGACACAACTAATCACAACAGGGAGCAACACGTTAACACCCGCCTCCAGCAATATATGTTGTGGTGTACCCCAGGGATCAATACTGGGACCAAAATGGTTCTATCGTTCAATCAAATGACATTTGTAAAGTTAAAGTCAGTACTATTTGCAGATGATACAACTGTCTTTTGTTGGGGAGAGAAGATAATATCAATTACAACAAAGTAAATAAATAAATCGAAGAGATGGTTTTACAAAAACAGATAATTTTTTAATTTCAGTACAACTAAAATAATGCTTTTCGGTAACAGCAGAAAAGAAAGTCAACCACAACTGGACAAAGTAAACTTTGAAAGAGTCAAATCACATGGTTAGAGTGTCCGCAGGGCCGGCCCGTGGCATAGGCCGTATAGGCAAATGCTAAGGGCGCCGTCCATCAGGGGGCGCCAAGCCAGTGCCGCAAATGTTGGAGAAAAAAAAATAAAAAGTCGGTACTATTATTTCTAAATACAAAAAATAATCCCACGTTAATTAAAATGCAAAGTAAAGCCTATTTAATAGAAATATTATTTGTTACAACATTACGCCCCCCCCCCCATCCCCCCACACGGTGCGCCCCCTCCCTTCCCGTATCATGACTCTTACCACATCAAAAAATCAACACAAGATGTCAAAACGGCCAAAACTGTCAGGTGCCCAGGGAAGAAAAAAGAGAAAAGAAGAGGAGAAACGAGAAAAAGACAGAGGTAGCAGGTAGGTAACGTTAGCCTACATGAAATTATTTGTCTGTTACAGAATGTGATAGTAACCTGGCTTTTTAGCATTAAGCTAATGTTACATGATTCGGCAATTGCTAATCAATAAATAGCTAGTTCTGTTTTAACGTTGGGTTAATATTGTGGAGGGGGCTAAATTGTTATGGAAAATAATAATGTAACGTTAGGTAATTACAGTACTCCCACCTTACATTCCTCAGGGACATTTGTATTAGATCTCTTAAGCAGGTGTTTTTTGTTTACATTGTTATTGTCATGATCCTGGGTCCGGATCATGTTTGTTTTGTGTTTTCTGGTAGTTTTGGACTCCTTTTGTTATTGCCTGTGCACTTATGAGTTTGTTTCATCACCATGGTTACTTATTATTTTCACCTGCCCTGCACGCGCACCTGTTACTCATCAGAGACTCTATTTAGTTCTGCCTTTTCCGGTCACTCCGTGTGGAGTCATTGTTTTCGCGTCACACCTGTCCCAAGTAAGTTTTGTAGTTCCATGTCATAGCGTCTGTTTAAGTGATTATAGCCTCTCGTGTTTTAGGCACGCCTGCCTTTCTTTTTGTTGTGTTGCCTGTACTGTTGGTAGTTTGGATTACTTATGTTAATAAACCAAAGCCTACCTTCACGCTGTCGTCCGGAGCCGTCTTGTTGCGTTGAGAGAACGAACCGCAGCAAACTGCACCCTCGTTGTGACAGTTATTGCCTTCTGGTTAGCTAATGTTTGCCCTGCAGGTAATAGTCACTTTTCCACCCCTTTATATATTAGGTATAGTTGTAAGCCTAGTTGTTTAAGTGCACATCATTAATGTTAATTAAGCAATATTACATGAGAGGGAATGCTGTTTTTTAATTTGAGCACTGCTGTGATTCGGTTAAAGATAATCATAACATAACATTCTCATATAATATGTTAATTTGCTTTCTTTAAGTAAAAAAAAAAGGTCAAAGACAAAGCTATTCGGTTTCTTGTGAGTATATACACTTCACTGCCGATGTGGGGGGGGGGGGGGGGGGGGGCGCCACCTAAAATCTTGCTTGTCCGCCCTGAGATGGGTAGGTTGTGAGTTCAAACCCCGGCCGAGTCATACCAAAGACTATAAAAATGGGAGCCATTACCTCCTTGCTTGGCACTCAGCATCAAGGGTTGGAATTGGGGGTTAAATCACCAAAAATTATTCCCGGGCGCGGCCACCGCTGCTGCTCACCGCTCCCCTCACCTCCCTGGAGGGGATCAAGGGTGATGGGTCAAATGCAGAGAATAATTTCACCACACCTAGTGTGTGTGTGACTATCATTGCTACTTTAACTTAATTTTGGGTGTAATATTAGATGATACAATTCATTTAAAATCTCATATAAAATACAATGAATTAGAGAGAAACACTTTAATAATGAATGAAGCCAAATATGTTCTGGATCAAAGATCCATATTCACTACAGCTGGCTAGTGGTACCACACCCCAGTTATTGTGATGAAATATGTAGAAATAACTCAAAAGTACACTCTATTCATTAAATATGTTACAAAAGAAGTCAAAAGTAATTGCTGGCTCAGAAACCTGAAATGTATCAGCTCACATATACAGACCATCTAAATCAGGGGTGTCCAAACTTTTTCCACTGAGGGCCGCACACGGAAAAATTAAAGCATGTGGGGGCCATTTTGATATTTTTCATTTTCAAACCATAACAAAATACCGTAATTTACGGACTATAAGCCGCTACTTTTCCCCCTCGTTCTGGTCCCTGCGGCTTATACAAGGGTGCGGCTTATTTACGGCCTGTTCTTCTCCGACACCGACGAAGAGGATTTGGGTGGTTTTAGTACGCAGGAGGAAGACGATGACACAATGATTAAAGACTGACTTTTCATATACCGGTAGGCTGGTTATTTTGATAACGTACAGGCGAGCACTTTGTATTACTTTGCACCTTTGTATTATTTGTACTCTGCACGAATGCTGTTCGCCATGTCAAAGATGTGAAAGTTTGATTGAAAGATGTATTGTTAATAAATGGGACGCTTTGCGTTCCCAAACAGTCATCTCTGTCCCGACAATCCCCTCCGTGGTAGCAGGAACCCCTATATACTACGCTAATTACACATCAAAACCCTGCGGCTTATAGTCGGGTGCGGCTTATATATGGAGCAATCTGTATTTTCCCCTAAATTTAGCTGGTGCGGCTTATAGTCAGGTGCGGCTTATAGTCCGGAAATTGCGGTATATGGATTTTTTATTTATTTTACCTTTAGGGGTCCCGGGGACCATAAAGGGTCTCAGTCATTAAAATTCTAAAAATAAATCAGATTATTATTTTTTTCAAATTATTTAACGCTTACAGTAAATCTCTATATCAACTTCAAGTTGATATAAAGTAATACAAATTTAAAAAAAATGTTTTATGGCTTTTCTGTCAAAAACAACTTAGTTTTTTTTATAGTAAAACTGAAATATGCAGTATTTAGTAATTAGAGCCCTAAAAGATCAATAATGCAGGACACCATTGATATTAATTATTTCATATTTTTGAGTAATCACAGTGAAAAGATAAATAAAATCCCACTAAATATATTTGGGATCCAAAAGGTGCCCCCACTCATAAAGTGATACATTTTTATTAGTTTTTTCTTTTACTTTCAACACTTAAGTTACGAGCTCAACTTCAGATATATCTGTCCATTTTATGCTGGAACTATTATTTTGTTTGTTTTTTGCGCTTTTGTCAAAGAAAACTTGGCAACTACACAATATATGCAATATTGACCACATAAAACATTTTAAAGTGAAATATTTGAAGTAATTGGAGCCCTGAAAATAATTCATTATAACATGGATTTTTTTTGTCATTATATATATTTTTTTGAGCAATGGCAAAAAAAGAAAAAGAAAGAAAGACAAAAGAAAAAAGAACAGCCTGCATGGCAGCTTTTGTGTCAACATTGCAACTTTTTCTCCTTAGATTTCACCTCATTCCACTTTTTTTAATGTTCTTTTTTATTTTTACAATATTTTTTCCAGAATGTGTGGCGGGCCGGTAAACAATTAGCTGCGGGCCGCACGTTGGACACCCCTGATCTAAATCAAGTACAGAATGTTTGAGGACTGGATTTAGGCAACTTTAATGCAATTTAGCCAAAAGTACATTTTCTTCAACCCTACAATGGATGACTTCATGTAAGTCCATCTATATTTCAAGCTATATTGTGGTCACTTCATAAATATACAAATGTTCTTTGTCGTCAAATTGTATGTCTTAGTTTATTCTGAGTTTTACTAAAGCGTCCTTCTCTGTGAAGATGCAGCATTTAACTTTGTTCATGCTGGCTGGCCGCCACCATCTGACAACCTTTCTCCTTTTCCAGGTGAGACTCGGCACCCACACCACGCCGAGCCAACATTGGACTTGTCCTTCACAGAGCTCTGACCCAGAGTCAGCATTGCAGTATTGTAGCAAACGAGGACTTTAGAATGCCTGAAACTAAGTCCAATGTAGGTTCCTACATCAGACCGAGGAGGACATGACAGTCGCACCAAACCCTGAAAAAACCAAGCACAATGCTGTGAGAAACGTTGTTGTTGTCTCCGATGTGGAGTCAAAGCAATTGTGGTTTCACACGGCCAGTCCCTCACTCCATATTATCTCAAGGTCTAACCCTACAGTGGGAGACTCAGCTGAGAGTTCAGCCAATCTGTGTTTGGTGAATCAACATCAATAACCTCATGCTATCATTTACTGGGAACCACAGTGATGCCCTTTGATTAGTCCTGAGACACCCAGACCTCAGACTGCCACAGTAGGTTTTTATGCCTTAAAGGCCTACTGAAATGATTTTTTTTTATTTAAACGGGAATAGCAGATCCATTCTATGTGTCATACTTGATCATTTCGCGATATTGCCATATTTTTGCTGAAAGGATTTAGTAGAGAAAATCGACGATAAAGTTCGCAACTTTTGGTCGCTGATAAAAAAAAGCCGTGCCTGTAGCGGAAGTAGCGTGACGTCACAGGAGCTAGTATTCCTCACAATTCCCCGTTGTTTACAATGGAGCGAGAGAGATTCGGAGCGAGAAAGTGATGATTACCCCATTAATTTGAGCGAGGATGAAAGATTCGTAGATGAGGAACGTTACAGTGAAGGACTTGAGAGGCAGTGATGGACGTATCTTTTTTCGCTCTGACCGTAACTTAGGTACAAGCTGGCTCATTGGATTCCACACTCTCTCCTTTTTCTATTGTGGATCACAGATTTGTATTTTAAACCACCTGGGATACTATATCCTCTTGAAAATGAGAGTCGAGAACGCGAAATGGACATTCAGTGCCTTTTATCTCCACGACAATACATCTGCGAAATGCTTTAGCTACGAGCTAACGTGATAGCATCGTGCTTTAACTGCATATAGAAACAAAAAAAATAAACCCCTGACGGGAAGTATAGATAGAAAATCAACAATACTATTAAACCGTGGACATGTAAATACACGGTTAATGCTTTCCAGGCTGGCGAAGGTTAACAATGCTGTGCTAACGACGGCATTGAAGCAAACTTAGCAACCGGACCGCACAGAGCTATGCTAAAAACATTAGCTCTCCACCTACGCCAGCCAGCCCTCATCTGCTCATCAACACCCGTGCTCACCTGCGTTCCAGCGATCGGCAGAAGGACGAAGGACTTCACCCGATGCGTTTGGCGGCCCGGAGACATAGGAAGTCAAGGTGAGGTCGGCGGCTAGCGCGGCTAGCGCTCCAACAAAGTCCGCTGCTAATACACCGATCCCACCTACAACTGTCTTCTTTGCAGCCTTCATTGTTCATTAAACAAATTGCAAAAGATGTCCAGAATACTGTGGAATTATGAAATGAAAACAGAGCTTTTTGTATAGGATTCTACGGGGTACCATAACTTCCGTTACTCTGACTTCGTCACGCGCATACGTCATCATACCGCAACGTTTCAGCCGGATATTTCCCGGGAATTTTAAAATGTCACTTTATAAGTTAACCCGGCCGTATTGGCATGTGTTGCAATGTTAAGATGTCATCATTGATATATAAACTATCAGACTGCGTGGTCGCTAGTAGTGGCTTTCAGTAAGCCTTTAACCCAGTCTTTTTCAACCTGTTTTGAGCCAAGGCACATGTTTTTCATTGAAAAAATGCGGAGGCACACCACCGGCAGAAAACATATACAAATTCAAACTCAGCAGCATTATTGACAATAAAAAGTTGTTCTTGCAATTGTTGGATATGACTTTAAAGCAGGGGTAACAACCATTTTTGAAAGCAAGAGCTACTTCTTGGGTAGTGATTAATGCGAAGGGCTACCAGTTTGATACACACTTAAATAAATTGCCAGAAATAGCCAATTTGCTCAATTTACCTTTAACTCTTATGTTATTATTAATAATTAATGATATTTACACTTAATTGAACAGTTTAAAAGAGGAGAAAACACACAAAAAATGATAATTAAATTTTGAAACATAGTTTATCTTCAATTTCAACTCTTTAAAATTCAAAATTCAACCGAAAAAAAGAAGAGAAAAACTAGCTAATTCGAATCTTTTTGAAAAAATTAAAAAAATAATTTATGGAACATCATTAGTAATTTTTCCTGATTAAGATTAATTTTAGAATTTTGATGACATGTTTTAAATAGGTTAAAATCCAACCTGCACTTTGTTGGAATATATAACAAATTGGACCAAGCTATATTTCTAACAAAGACAAATCATTGTTTCTTCTAGATTTTCCAGAACAAAAATTTTAAAAGAAATTCAAAAGACTTTGAAATAAGATTTAAATTTGATTCTACAGATCTTCTAGATTTGCCAGAATAATTTTTTTGAATTTTAATCATAATAAGTTTGAAGAAATATTTCACAAATATTTGTTGTCGAAAAAACAGAAGCTAAAATGAAGAATTAAATTAAAATGTATTTATTATTCTTTACAATAAAGAAAATAAATGTACTTGAACATTGATTTAAATTGTCAGGAAAGAAGAGGAAGGAATTTAAAAGGTAAAAAGGTATATGTGTTTAAAAATCCTAAAATCATTTTTAAGGTTGTATTTTTTCTCTAAAATTGTCTTTCTGAAAGTTATAAGAAGCAAAGTAAAAAAATTAATGAAATTATTTAAACAAGTGAAGACCAAGTCTTTAAAATATTTTCTTGGATTTTCAAATTCTATTTGAGTTTTGTCTCTCTTAGAATGAAAAATGTCGGGCAAAGCGAGACCAGCTTGCTAGTAAATAAATACAATTAAAAAAATCGAGGCAGCTCACTGGTAAGTGCTGCTATTTGAGCTATTTTTAGAACAGGCCAGCGGGCTACTCATCTGGTCCTTACGGGCTACCTGGTGCCCGCGGGCACCACGTTGGTGACCCCTGCTCTAAAGCATAACCAAGCATGCATCTCTATAGCTCTTGTCTCAAAGTAGGTTTTGACTTGTTTGAGTTTTTTGCCGTTTTATAAATACTGATAAAGTTGAGGAATGCTCATCAAACACTTATTTGGAACATCCCACAGGTGTGCAGGCTAATTGGGAACAGGTGGGTGCCATGATTGGGTATACAAGTAGATTCCATGAAATGCTCAGTCATTCACAAACAAGGACGAGGCGAGGGTCACCACTTTGTCAACAAATGCCTGAGCAAATTGTTGAACAGTTTAAGAACAACCTTTCTCAAGCAGCTATTGCAAGGAATTTAGGGATTTCACCATCTACGCTCCGTAATATCATCAAAGGGTTGAGAGAATGTGGAGAAATCACTGCACGTAAGCAGCTAAGCCCGTGACCTTCCATCCCTCAGGCTGTACTGCATCAACAAGCCACATCAGTGTGTAAAGGATATCACCACATGGGCTCAGGAACACTTCAGAAACCCACTGTCAGTAACTACAGTTGGTCGCTACATCTGTAAGTGCAAGTTAAAACTCTCCTATGCAAGGAAAACGGGGTTTGTACTTTGTGGACGCCGTCTGCTCCACACGCTGTAAGTCTTTGCTGTCGTCCAGCATTCTGTTTTTGTTTACTTTGTAGCCAGTTCAGTTTTAGTTCCGTTCTGCATAGCCTTCCCTAAACATCAATGTCTTTTCTTAGGGGCACTCACCTTTTGTTTAGTTTTGGTTTAAGCATTAGATACCTTTTTACCTGCACCCTGCCTCCCGCTGTCATCTGCATATTGGGGTCACGACAAACCATCGTCGTCTTACACACGTGTTCCCGACATCTACAAAGCAATTAGCTACCTGCTGCCACCTACTGATATGGAAGATTATTAGTGATTCCCAGAGCCAAAAAAAAGTCTGCGGGCTATAGAGCGTTTTCTATTGGGGCTCCAGTACTCTGGAATGTCCTCCCGGTAACAGTTAGAGATGCTACCTCAGTGGAAGCATTTAAGTCCCATCTTAAAACTCATTTGTATACTCTAGCCTTTAAATAGACTCCCCTTTTTTAGACCAGTTGATCTGCCGTTTCTTTTCTTCTCTCCTCTTCTCCCCTGTCCCTTGCGAGGGGGAGTTGCATAGGTCCGGTGGCCATGGATGAAGTGCTGGCTGTCCAGAGTCGGGACCCCGGGTGGACCACTAGCCTGTGCATCGGTTGGGGACATCTCTGAGCTGCTGACCCGTCTCCGCTCGGGATGGTTTCCTGCTGGCCCCACTATGGACTGGACTCTCGCTGATGTGTTGGATCCACTGTGGACTGGACTTTCACAATGTTATGTCAGACCCACTCGACATCCATTGCTTTCGGTCTCCCCTAGAGGGGGGGGGGGTTACCCACATATGCGGTCCTCTCCAAGGTTTCTCATAGTCATTCACCGACGTCCCACTGGGGTGAGTTTTTCCTTGCCCGTATGTGGGCTCTGTACCGAGGATGTCGTTGTGGCTTGTGCAGCCCTTTGAGACACTTGTGATTTAGGGCTGTATAAATAAACATTCATTGATTGATTGAAGATTATCACAAAGGACAAGCGGTAGAAAATGGATGGATGGATGGATCTTTTACACAAAGCTAAGTTGTGGATGTTTTGTTTAGTTTGGCATATGTTGACCTCTGGTTTGGTGGCTGCAGGATTAGGTCTCTGCTTTTTGCAGATGATGTGGTCCTGATGGCTTCATCTGGCCAGGATCTTCAGCTCTCATTGGATCGGTTCACAGCTGAGTATGAAGCGACTGGGATGAGAATCAGCACCTCCAAGTCCGAGTCCATGGTTCTCGCCCGGAAAAGGGTGGAGTGCCATCTCCGGGTTGGGGAGGAGATCTTGCCCCAAGTGGAGGAGTTCAAGTACCTCGGAGTCTTGTTCACGAGTGAGGGAAGAGTGGATGGTGAGATCGACAGGCGGATCGGTGCGGCGTCTTCAGTAATGCGGACGCTGTATCGGTCTGTTGTGGTGAAGAAGGAGCTGAGCCGGAAGGCAAAGCTCTCAATCTACCGGTCGATCTACGTTCCCATCCTCACCTATGGTCATGAGCTTTGGGTTATGACCGAAAGGACAAGATCACGGGTACAAGCGGCCCAAATGAGTTTCCTCCGCCGGGTGGCGGGTCTCTCCCTTAGAGATAGGGTGAGAAGCTCTGTCATCCGGGAGGAGCTCAAAGTAAAGCCACTGCTCCTCCACATGGAGAGGAGCCAGATGAGGTGGTTCGGGCATCTGGTCAGGATGCCACCCGAACGCCT
This sequence comes from Entelurus aequoreus, assembly GCF_033978785.1. NCBI lineage: Eukaryota > Metazoa > Chordata > Actinopteri > Syngnathiformes > Syngnathidae > Entelurus > Entelurus aequoreus. The sequence goes on from NC_084731.1 coordinate 1,419,481, forward strand.
CCCTAGGGAGGTGTTTAGGGCACGTCCGACCGGTAAGAGGCCACGGGGAAGACCCAGGACACGTTGGGAAGACTATGTCTCCCGGCTGGCCTGGGAACGCCTCGGGATCCCCCGGGAGGAGCTGGACGAAGTGGCTGGGGAGAGGGAAGTCTGGGCTTCCCTGCTTAGGCTGCTGCCCCCGCGACCCGACCTAAGATAAGCGGAGGAAGATGGATGGATGGATGGATGGATGTTGACCTCCATTGCATTAGTTTTTATATTTTTAATGTACTAAAATGTATCAAAGTGACCCAACATAATAACATTAAGATAATGCTTGAAATATTTAGATTTTTTGTATTTATTCTTTCATTATTCAATAATCGGTGCAAAAACTAAACTAAATTAACTCAACTATTACACATTATTTTCTTTCCAAATGCAACATAATAATAGTTCCTGAAACTTTGAAAAGAGTATAATTAGTGGAAAAAAGCTGTGCTTCTCCCTACTCCTTTTTGGACATGTTAAAATATAATAAAATAAATAGAAACACAACAAGTGTGCAATGTTCAAGCTGGTTAAGAAAGTTGTAAATAAATGACAGAATGTCCAGAGTGGCGCCCATCAGCATGCACAGTCTAGACATGATGGCCCTCACACTAGCACACAGCAACGTGGAAGCATGCGAAGCTAACATGGCGGGATGGAGGCTTTTGTTAGGCCTCATGCACGGCGAGAGGACGCACTAGGACCTTCTTGGCAACACAAGACATCCCTTGTCCTACTTGAACATCTCTCCTCAGGAGCCCATGCGGGGCCCATTGGAGCCGGCTGACACGCATAGTATGGGAGGTATTCTCCCAGGAGATTCATTTTCAAATGTTTACGCGGGCAAAACAAAGAGCGGCGGTCACGCTTGTTACTTATTGATTTGTTGCAGCGATGACGGGAGACACAAATGGCAGCTGGCAGCCTCGACGTGATCTAGAAGATCATCCCTTTCACCGTCTCCTGTCACTCAGCTCGTCGTTGGCCAGGGAAATTAGCAGGAGTTTTAGCCCGACTTTGGGGGGAGAATGTGTCAAACAAGTAAAGACCTGAGTTGTCCCAGGAGGATGTTCATGTTCCCATCCTGGACTGATCAATGTACCAGGGACTTTCTCTGGTGTGGATCCACAAGTGCACTCAGGACAACTCCAGAAAGCAAAGACTCGAAAGCTCAATCAATTAATCCAGTCCATAGTGGATCTAACACAATAGTGTGAGAGTCCAGTCCATAGTGGATCTAACATAATAGTGAGAGTCCAGTCCATAGTGGATCTAACATAATAGTGAGAGTCCAGTCCATAGTGGATCTAACATAATAGTGAGAGTCCAGTCCATAGTGGATCTAACATAATAGTGAGAGTCCAGTCCATAGTGGATCTAACATAATAGTGAGAGTCCAGTCCATAGTGGATCTAACATAATAGTGAGAGTCCAGTCCATAGTGGATCTAACATAATAGTGTGAGAGTCCAGTCCATAGTGGATCTAACATAATAGTGTGAGAGTCCAGTCCATAGTGGATCTAAAATAATAGTGAGAGTCCAGTCCATAGTGGATCTAACATAATAGTGAGAGTCCAGTCCATAGTGGATCTAACATAATAGTGAGAGTCCAGTCCATAGTGGATCTAACATAATAGTGTGAGAGTCCAGTCCATAGTGGATCTAACATAATAGTGTGAGAGTCCAGTCCATAGTGGATCTAACATAATAGTGAGAGAGTCCAGTACATAGTGGATTTAACATAATAGTGAGAGAGTCCAGTCCATAGTGGGACCAGCAGAAGACTATCCCGAGTGGAGACAGGTCAGCAGCACAGAGACGTCACCAACTGATGCACAGATGAGTGGTCCACCCTGGGTCTCGACTTTGGACAGCTAGCGCATCATCTGTGGTCACTGAATCTGTGCCCCCCCCCCCCCTCCTTCATGGAGAGGGGGGCAGAGCAGAAAAGAGAGACGGCAGATCAACTGGTCTAAAAGGGGGGTCTATTTAAAGGCTAGAGTATACAAATGAGTTGTAAGACGGGACTTAAATGCTTCTACTGAGGTAACATCTCTAACTGTTACCGGGTCTGCTGGTTACCTGACTTTCATTCCGGACAGTGTATGGAGGAACATCTCTGGAGGCCACGCTGACAAGAAGAGGTGGTGAGCTCTCTGACATCATGACAGGACCAGAGGCTGCATGAGGGACGCCCAGCAGGTGGGCTACACTTGTGCTCTAGCGACCAGAACCGCAATGCATTTGGACTTGACGTGTCTTCATACAACATTCATGCTTTCTCACACACACACACAAACAGACACACACACACACGCACACACAAGCCCGGCCCCTCCCCCTTGAGCACCCAGACTCGGGGCTAGGAGCTTAGCAGCGAGCTGAAGATGTCACAGACCCCCCGCAGTGCTTCACACTGCGATGGGGTGATGCTGTGAGATGAGACATTGCATGACTGGGAGCATAATCATGTGTATGTGAATGCATGTGTGTCACTAATGTACCCTGTCACCGGAGTGGCCCCCTGCTGGCTTCCTATCAGCGTCAGCAGTGAATCGGCTCGCTCAAGCAGCAGTAAATCCCCCAAAATCTCACTCCACTGACCCTCTGCGGACAATAGCCTGCATCTAATTAGTGGCGCATGCACTCACACTCCTGCACGCCGCTCTCTGGCGGGCTGAGGGCCCACATTTGTATGGGGCCCGGGCCCCAGAGAGGAAATGTCTCTTCAAAGCCCTGCGTGCTGTGTACACACACACAACACGCCTACTTAGCTTCATAACGTCTGCAGGAGTGAGGCTCTCAACACCAACACAAGTCCTGGCTTCAGCTGCACACGCTAGCTGCTGACAGTCAATGTTTGCATCATCATTCTTTTTTGTATCGTGCACAAAAGCAGTGAAGTTGTCACGTTGTGTGAATGCTAAAGAAAAAGAGAATACAACAAATCCTTTTCAACTTATATTCAATTGAATAGACTGCAAAGACAAGATATTTCATGTTGAGACATTAAATAATGCAAATAATCATCAACTTAGAATTGATTGGCAGCAACACATTGCAAAAAAGGCATTTTTACCAGTGTGTTACATGGCCTTTCCTTTTAAAGGCCTACTGAAACCTACTACTAGTGACCACGCAGTCTGATAGTTTATATATCAATGATGAAATCTTAACATTGCAACACATGCCAATACGGCCGGGTTAACTTATAAAGTGACATTTAAAACTTCCCGGGAAATATCCGGCTGAAACGTCGCGGTATGATGACGTATGCGCGTGACGAAGTCCGAGTAACGGAAGTTATGGTACCCCGTAGAATCCTATACAAAAAGCTCTGTTTTCATTTCATAATTCCACAGTATTCTGGACATCTTTTGCAATTTGTTTAATGAACAATGAAGGCTGCAAAGAAGACAGTTGTAGGTGGGATCGGTGTATTAGCAGCGGACTACAGCAACACAACCAGGAGGACTTTGTTGGAGCGCTAGCCGCGCTAGCCGCGCTAGCCGCGCTAGCCACGCTAGCCGCGCTAGCCGCGCTAGCCGCAGACCTCACCTTGACATCCTACGTCTCCGGGTCGCCAAACGCATCGGGTGAAGTCCTTCGTCCTTCTGCCGATCGCTGGAACGCAGGTGAGCACGGGTGTTGATGAGTAGATGAGGGTTGGCTGGCGTAGGTGGAGAGCTAATGTTTTTAGCATAACTCTGTGAGGTCCCGTTGCTAAGTTGCTAAGTTAGCTTCAATGGCGTCGTTAGCACAGCATTGTTAACCTTCGCCAGCCTGGAAAGCATTAACCGTGTATTTACATGTCCACGGTTTAATAGTATTGTTGATTTTCTATCTATCCTTCCAGTCAGGGGTTTACTTTTTTGTTTCTATATGCAGTTAAAGCACGATGCTATCACGTTAGCTCGTAGCTAAAGCATTTCGCCGATGTATTGTCGTGGAGATAAAAGTCACTGTGAATGTCCATTTCGCGTTCTCGACTCCCATTTTCAAGAGGATATAGTATCCCAGGTGGTTTAAAATACAAATCCGTGATCTACAATAGAAAAAGGAGAGTGTGGAATCCAATGAGCCAGCTTGTACCTAAGTTACGGTCAGAGCGAAAAAAGATACGTCCATCACTGCCTCTCAAGTCCTTCACTGTAACGTTCCTCATCCACGAATCTTTCATCCTCGCTCAAATTAATGGGGTAATCGTCACTTTCTCGGTCCGAATCTCTCTCGCTCCATTGTAAACAACGGGGAATTGTGAGGAATACTAGCTCCTGTGACGTCACGCTACTTCCGCTACAGGCAAGGCTTTTTTTTTTATCAGCGAGCAAAAGTTGCGAACTTTATCGTCGATTTTCTCTACTAAATCCATTCAGCAAAAATATGGCAATATCGCGAAATGATCAAGTATGACACATAGAATGGATCTGCTATTCCCGTTTAAATTTTAAAAAAAATCATTTCAGTAGGCCTTTAATTGTCTATTGATCAAAAATGCACATCAATGAAGGAGATAAACAAAAATGAATGAATGAATGAACGAATCATAACATTCCAGAGCTTTTTCTTGAGTGTTTCGATGACCTCATCAGGCGTGGCTCTGACTGACATTCAGTGTCGGTCTGCAGATGACGGACGCATCAGCAGAGGATGAGGAAATCTCATCAAGTCAGGAGTTTGAGTGATGGCAAAAGAGGCGATGTGGAGGGAATATGGCCGCCAATTGAAAATCAATCTAATCTTTGGCACTTTGGCACTTTCGCAGCCTGCATGGCGTGCGTGACCACAGTCAACGTCCAAGCATGTTTTTAGGGCAGGAGTTTGTGAACACATGTTCAAGCTGGGAGGAAAAACCACCGGATTTGAGCAACCATCTGCTGGACAAAGATGATCTAGGATATTGTTCTCCCCAGGTGGGGATGGTGGGGGGGGGGGGGGGGGCTTGTAGGGGCCCCTCGTCCCCCAGCAGAAAAAGGAGGGAAACATAGCTTAAAGAGCGCAGGCTTGCCATAATCTTGTTTTCATTCATGGCACTCAGTTCTTCTGAGTTAAGCTATGTTTCCGCCTCAAGGGCCGCCCTAACCTGGGGGGGCACATCCCCCCAAATCACAGTTTAAAAAATAAATAAATCATGATTTTACTTAACAATGCAAAAATATCATCACATCTTCTTTGCGTCCGTGCGAGTGTAACAACGTCCAGTAAATGTCCAGAAGAGTGCTGACCATCTGGGAGATTGCCTGTGCTTTTAGTTCAACAGTCAGCACGCTCGCCTCTCACACCCGCAACTGGCTTGGTGCCGCGCTCTGAGCAATAAGAACAAGAGAGAGCACAGGAGAGAGAGAGAGAGAGAGCTGTCTGTGATTGACAGCCATTGAACACCATGAGGTTGTCAAAATGCTTCCGCCCAGGTAAGCCTGTGCATTAAAGTGGCCCCGGAGTGAGACCTGGGGCCTCGTTTGTAACCACACCTCACGCGGGCAGAAGGGTGGGATGCCCAGACACCAGCAACCGGGTCCCCACCAGCCCAATCCCCAATCACCCACCCAAGTCGGCCACCGCAGGACCGCCCAGCGCGGGGCCACGGGAACCACCCGCCCCACCTGCAGGGACCCCAACGATGGAGATGGAACATCCAGTAACTGCCTGGGTGAAAAAAATAAAATAAAAATACAAATTAAATAAATATATAATAATAATAATAATAATACATAATTAATTTAAAAAATGAAAAAGCTCACAGACACGGTCACTACCTCAGCAGGTGGCTGACTTGCACTTCCTTTCACTGGAACTAAGGGGCCAAGCCCAACTCCTGAAAAACAACCTAATTCCTCCTCCACCACTCGGCACTCGTTCTCCTGGCAACCTCCAAACCCAGACTGGTCCATCAGATGGAAAAGTGTGATTCATCAGTCCAGAGAAGGCGTCTCCACTGCTCTAGAGTCCAGTGGTGATGTCCTTTACACCACTGCATCCCACGCTTTGCATTGGACTTGGTGATGTATGGCTTAGATGCAGCTGCTCGGCCACGGAAACCCATTCCGTGAAGCTCTCTGCGTACTGTACGTGGGCTAATTGGAAGGTGACATGAAGTTTGGAGCTCTGTAGCAAGTGACTTTGCACTATGCTGACCTCTCTGTCACTTTACCTGGCCTACCACTTTGCACTATGCTGACCTCTCTGTCACTTTACCTGGCCTACCACTTTGCACTATGCTGACCTCTCTGTCACTTTACCTGGCCTACCACTTGGTGGCTGAGTTGCTGTTGTTCCCAAACTCTTCACTTTTCTTAGAATAAAGTTGACTTTGGAATATTTTAATATTTGTTGCACAAGTGGCATCCTATGACAGTTCCACGCTGGAAATCACTGAGAGCGGCCCATTCTTTCACACATGTTTGTAGAAACAGTCTCCATGCCTAAGTGCTTGATTTGATACACCAGGCCAAGTGATTAGGACACCTGATTGTCATCATTTCGATGGGTGGCCAAATACTTTTGGCAATAGAGTGTATAAAGTAACAAATGCATACACAGGCCGGCGGGGCAGCGATCAAGCCACGGCACCCACTGCCCACCGAGAACCAGCCGATCACCTCACCCCCTTCACAGGTCTGGCCGCGCACCCTCCAAGGACAAACCCAAGAAGCCCGCCCCTGACATCGGGCGTGAAGTATGCTGCGGCAGAGCGCCAGGGCAGGCTCGGGCCGACACTACAAAAAAACGAGAATGAAGCCGGCGCTGCCACAAGTCACAACATCGGCCACACCAGACCCAGCAGCCATGGGCGCCCACACCACAAACAAACCGCGACTGACAACCACACGCCAACATGATCATGGAGACCAGCCAGCGCCAACTTGCCAGTCAGCCCAAACGCCAACACGCCAACAAGAGACATCAACACCCCCCCCACCAAAAGAATCCGCCCCCCCCCAACCCAAACCCGCACAAACAACCGAGACACAGAAGCCACACCAGACAAGATGGCCGCGCTGCCACAGCATCAAGTCACCGACACACACCCCACGGTGCAAGGCCCGACCACACGGGCATGGACCCCGCCCAACAGGAAGCGAAACCTGCGCAACGCCACACACACACACAAAAATACAATAAAAATAATAACAAAAATAATTTATTAAGTGCATTTAAATAAATGGATTAATTAATGAATAAGTCTGCCTGGGAATGGCAGACAACAGACTGTAGTCCACACAGCCCACACGGCCGAGGAGGCAATGAGGGGCGCCGTACTCCCGGACCCCCAACCCACCTTAAGTATGTTAAATGTAGAACTTTGTGTTCTGTCATTTGTACTTCTGTTAATACAACACAGTGAAAGTAGACATATTCCAGACATAGTTGCAAATGGTAATGTATCATGGCTCCGGTTCTGCTTTATTCGGAACATAGTTACAATAATAATAATAATAATAATAATACAATATGGTACATCACATATTTACAATTTCTTATCAAAACACGAGTAGGAAGAAGCAGAGCTGAATTACATCTACCCCTTTTCCATTTCAAAGCAATTTCTCAAATCTAAAATATCTAAAACATAAACATATAGATAAATAATACATAAATACATAAATAAATAGGGTTGTCATGAATACATAGTTGTTGATAAGTTGTGATCCACGCAAGGAGATGATTGTCATGATGAATTCATTTGAAAATTGCTTTAAAAATAATAATGTAAAAAAACCCTGCAATTATTCAGATTTTTTTTCTCCCATTTTACCGTCCTTATAGTGCAGAGCCCCTAGAGGGACATGGACGTTTAGCGAGATCTCGCAAAAGTTTTTTTTCCTATGTCAGTGAACCGGAAGTAAAACAGCCACAGCGATGGAGGAGCGGGAGCATCCATCATCTGTGCTCTGTTGTGGGACCATAATACCATTTGATGTCTTTATATGTTAGGCCAATACTAAAATACAAATCAATAAACTTCTCCCGCAGATGATGGGTAGGCTCCTCCATCGCTTTGTCTGTTTTATTCCCGGTTTTTTTCCCCTCCATGTCCCTTTAGGGCAGTGGTTCTTAACCCTAGGGGTTCGGTGAGTCAGGCTCAGGGGTTCGGCGGAGGTCAAGACACACCCGACTCATCGTGTAAATACAAACTTCTCCCTATTGGTGTATTACGGATACGACAACAGCAGAAGTCAGACTGATTTGCAGGTGTGTCATTTGTTGTGAGTTTATGCACTGTGTTGGTTTTGTTGTTTGAACAAGGTGATGTTCATGCACGCTTCATTTTATGCACCAGTAATAAAACATGGTAACACTTTAGTATGGGGAACATATTCACCATTAATTAGTTGCTTATTAACATGCAAATTAGTAACATATTGGCTCTTAACTAGTCATTAAGTACTTATTAATGCCTTAAACGGCATGGCCTTATTATAACCCCAACCCTCTAACCCTGGCCCTAACCCTCTAACCCTAACCCTAACCAAATAACTCTAAATTAGGTCTTTGTTACTTAGAATATGTTCCCCATACTAAAGTGTTACCAAAAACATATAACTTTGTCTTGAATTTGAAAAAAAAAACATTTTATTTTTCACTAAAGAAGGGTTTCATATGAAACTGGTGGGGTTCGGTACCTCCAACAAGGTTAAGAACCACTGCTTTAGGGGCTCCGTATTACAGTAAACCGTGGTCTTACAGTAGAAATGACAGAGGACTTGCAAAACACGTAAATATGCAGCAAGAGAACTGAACCTTGGACCTCCTGATGTGCACGATGGCAAAGACCTACCCTTCTTTGCTGAGACCTGTAATTAGGATCTTCAGCATCTTGACTTGGCTGCCCCCCCCCCCCTCCAGCAAGTGATGAAGGAGTGATGAAGAGGAAGAAACAACAGATTGTTGATGCTGACCTGTCCGAGGGGAGAACAATTGTGGTGCAGGATTGAAAATCTAAATCTGCATTAGAGGCTTTTGTTGGGTCTGAGGCAACTGGCTTGGCACGAAGGGGAGAACGTGCACGCACACGTATGTATGCAAACACACACACACACACACACACACACACACACACACACACACACACACACACACACACACACACACACACATGCGCACGCTCAAAGCGAACAATCCGAGCCTCCATACCAATACCAGGTTAAAGTGCATCATTCCGGTACATGTCGGTCTTCATTGACAAGACTTGGTTTTAGGCCAATCATTACAAATGTTTATGAGACGTCAGGCTTTGTTTGTTTGTTTATTTGTTTGTGGAGGATGCTTGTTGTCATATGTGAAAGCATAAGTCTGCTCGAACACGGATAATCCTGGCCCGTTAATGCGCTGGCCCAGATTGAAGCGGACTCCAATAGATCAGATCAGTTTCCCAAACAAAGGCTCGCTGGCCATGTCGTGGCGTTGACTTTGTGCAGGACAAACTGTGTCCGTGGTTCGGCCGTCACGTGAACGTGAAACAAAAAGAAATATAATTTCAAATTCAACTCGGGTGAGACCTGTTGGAGCGCAGGGGGCGTGGCCACCGCAGTCATATGGCGTAAGATTAATTAAATGGATCCTGCTGTTCAAATCAGCGCAAAGACGCTTCTTAGCAGATTAATAGCTGCAACATTAAGCCATTCAAATCTTATCACAGAGTAATCATCCGTCAACGAGTCTTTCCAGGGAAGTCATTGACCGCCTGTCAAGCTAAATCCTGATTAGCATTACCATGTCTGCCTCAGTCAAGGCGGCAGACTGCTTGGTCCACCCTCATCCACATGCTGGAAAGGTGACATGGAGGTTTTTCACAGCACAGGTTCAGTAGGTAGAGGCAGGGAGGTCTTGGACCTTTCTATAAAAGCACTAGGGCCAGAAAACAAAGAATCATAGAAACCAGAACCAGATGCTCTTTTCTTTGGACATGTCCAGCTTTTTAAGCTCTGCAAAAAGAATCCTAGAAATCATTCAGTCATTTAACACCTCATATCAGGGGTGCAGTCTTCTTTTTACTGAGGGTCACATTGCAGTTCTGGCTGCCCTCAGTGAGTAATAAATGAGTATAAAATGATTCACCTCAGGATATTATTTCACAATTGCCTGTGCATTCGATCATTACCTTTCAGTTGCCAGAATTTTATTGTAGAATTTACGGTGTGTGGTTTGTGTTTTTACAGACATGGAAAGAACGGCCATGAGAAGGCCATTAGAGCAAAGATACAACAGGAAAAAGGCTTCTTTCAAGAGAAACTTGGCTATAACTTAGAAGTAGTCTGGATCATGGTTAAAGAAATAAGACTGTTCAGAGTGTTTTAGGACAATATAACAATTCTACTGCATTTTACTGGCAAATGAAACAGAAGACAAATTAGAAGATGCTACCTCAGTAGAAGCATTTAAGTCCCATCTTAAAACTCATTTGTATACTCTAGTCTTTAAATAGACCCCCCTTTTAGACCAGTTGATCTGCCGTTTCTTTTCTGCTCTGCCCCCCTCTCCTTCGTGGAGGGGCGGGCACAGGTTCGATGGCCACAGAGGAAGCGCTGGCTGTGGGTAGACCACTCGTCTGTGCATTGGTTGGGGACGTCTCTGCTCGGGATGGTCTCCTGCTGGTCCCACTATGGACTGGACTCTCACTATTATGTTAGATCCACTATGGACTGGACTCTCACTATTATGTTAGATCCACTATGGACTGGACTCTCACACTAATATGTTAGATCCATTATGGACTGGACTCTCACTATTATGTTAGATACACTATGGACTGGACTCTCACAATATTAACTAGATCCACTATGGACTGGAATCTCACACCATTAACTAGATCCACTATGGACTGGACTCTCACACTATTAACTAGATCCACTATGGACTGGACTCTCACTATTATGTTAGATCCACTATGGACTGGACTCTCACTATTATGTTAGATCCACTATGGACTGGACTCTCACTATTATGTTAGATCCACTATGGACTGGACTCTCACTATTATGTTAGATCCACTATGGACTGGACTCTCACACTAATATGTTAGATCCATTATGGACTGGACTCTCACTATGATGTTAGATCCACTATGGACTGGACTCTCACTATTATATTAGATCCACTACGGACTGGACTCTCACACTATTATGTTAGATCCACTATGGACTGGACTCTCACACTATTATGTTAGATCCACTATGGACTGGACTCTCACTATTATGTTAGATCCACTATGGACTGGACTCTCACAATATTAACTAGATCCACTATGGACTGGAATCTCACACCATTAACTAGATCCACTATGGACTGGACTCTCACACTATTAACTAGATCCACTATGGACTGGACTCTCACTATTATGTTAGATCCACTATGGACTGGACTCTCACACTATTATGTTAGATCCGCTATGGACTGGACTTTCACTATTATGTTAGATCCACTATGGACTGGACTCTCACTATTATGTTAGATCCACTATGGACTGGACTCTCACACTATTATGTTAGATCCACTATGGACTGGACTCTCACACTATTATGTTAGATCCACTATGGACTGGACTCTCACTATTATGTTAGATCCACTATGGACTGGACTCTCACTATTATGTTAGATCCACTATGGACTGGACTCTCACTATTATGTTAGATCCACTATGGACTGGACTCTCACACTATTATTTTGGATCCACTATGGACTGGACTCTCACACTATTATGTTAGATCCACTATGGACTGGACTCTCACTATTATGTTAGGTCCACTATGGACTGGACTCTCACACTATTATGTTAGATCCACTATGGACTGGACTCCCACACGATTATGTTAGATCCACTATGGACTGGACTCTCACTATTATGTTAGATCCACTTTGGACTGGACTCTCACACTATTATGTTAGATCCACTATGGACTGGACTCTCACTATTATGTTAGATCCACTATGGACTGGACTCTCACAATATTAACTAGATCCACTATGGACTGGACTCTCACACCATTAACTAGATCCACTATGGACTGGACTCTCACACCATTAACTACATCCACTATGGACTCTACTCTCACACCATTAACTAGATCCACTATGGACTGGACCCTCACAATATTAACTAGATCCACTCCACGTCCATTGCACCGGTCGCCCAGGGGGGTCCCCACATCTGCGGTCCCCTCCAAGGTTTCTCATTGTCATCCCATTGGGTTGAGTTTTTCCTTGCCCCGATGTGGGATCTGAGCCCAGGATGTCGTTGTGGCGTGTGCAGCCCTTTGAGACACTGGTGATTTAGGGCTATATAAGTAAACATTGATTGATTAATTGACTGTCCAAGTGGAGGCACGTAAATAAGAGCGCCCACAAAACTGAAGAGACTGTCAGAAAGTGAGTTGAAGATGATGAGTAAAACATCATCTATGCAACATTTGGAGCAAAGAACCACCATCACATGTTATGTAGACCACAAGGAAGTCTTTTACATTTAAGAAATAATCCTAATAATATGACTCCTGACTAGACCCGCTCATCGGCAGTGCGCCTTTTAATCCCGTGCGCCCTATGGTCCGGAAACTACGGCAGGCTACTAGGATCAAAGGATATTCAGGATCAACATTGCCTTGGCTTTCACTCGCTGGCGTGAGCTGAAAGATGAGGAGGGATTTTGGGCCGATGCTGCCTTGGCTGTGTTCCTGCTGAACTAGGAAGTACCTGTCGGTGCTTACCGTATTTCCTTGAATAGCCGCAGGGGCGCTAATTAATTTAAAACCTCTTCTCACTCCTGCGTTTACCAAAAGCATGCGGGATTGACAAGCATGCGTTAATTATTTTAAAACCTATTCTCACTCCGGCGCTTACCTTATCATGAAAAGCACATTTAATAAAAAAAACGTTATTATGGTCTTACCTTTAGGTATAAATGAGTCCATGCGCAGCTCCTATAGAAGTCTTCCTTATCTTTCTTCAGTTTTAAAAGTCTCTCTGTCTCAATGGAGATCTTCCTTTAAGTATTACCTCCTGCTTCGATTGAAAGTCCAGTTTAGAAAACTGTTTTATTTTAGATACAGTAAGTAATCCTCCATGGTAAAAGTGCAAGCAAACAATGGCTCCTCACTCTTGCTGCCTGTTGTCTTCTTCTGCAGCACCGGTCTTCTGCAGTACCAGCAGTCGCAAGAAGGATCACTAGCGCCCTCTACCACCAGGAGGCGGAAGTCATTTAATGACTCATATTTGACCCGGCGGAAGTGCCAAGCATGCGCTAATTATTTTGCGAAACGAGTTTGACCCGGCTGTAATTCTAAGCAGGCGAATACTATATTCCCGGCGGCAATTCAAGGAAATACGGTATATCCAAATGATAATGATAATGTTAGCTGTTTATACTGTGTGGTAACACTAAATAGCCACCAGCTTGATAGTTTGCAGTTCCACACTACTTCCTTGGGAAAAAACTCTCCCGCCGGTCTTTCTTTGCTTCGGACTTGCATCCGCCCCGACACAGTCCTATATATATATACTGTATATATATACATGTATATATACAGTATATGGGTTATACTTGTACCTTCAAGGTACTCAAAGCGCTTTGACACTATTTACACATTCACCCATTCACACACACATTCACACACTGATGGCGGGAGCTGCCATGCACGGCGCTAACCCGGCCCATCAGTAGCAAGGGTGAAGTGTCTTGCTCAAGGACACAACGGGCGTGACGAGGTTAGTAGAAGGTGGGGATTGAACCAGGAACCCTCAGGTTGCTGGCACGGCCACTCTCCCAACTGAGCCCTGCCGTCTTGGTAGTAGTGTCCTGTTTGTAGCGCAATCCAAGATCATTTCTTGAGTGTGTCTGCTAATAAACATCAGCATAGCCATTAGAGACCTTATATTTGTGCCAATATTACACGGACTTAATGTCAGTTTGAAGCTATATGCGCTAGTCTTCATGGGACATGTGGTCTTCTTCTGGCAAAACACTACCACTTTGGGCCACTGGCACCGCCAAAATCAACCAAAACTGAAAGTTCTGTAGTTGGGCTTTAAAAGTTGGATTTATTATTCATGGATTCTTGCTCAGTGTTAGGTGTGAATGTTTGTCCAAAAGCATAATTAATGAATTAAGAGTGTAACGATTGATCGATTGATCCTTATTTTTGATTTGTATCCCCTGGATTCAACTAAATCGATCTGTGCTCAACAAGTTTGCCTTCCGGAAGATAGGTATCAAAGGAAACCTTATATGTGTCAGGCTTGTCCCCGACAGTTTGGTCAAGTTTTAGTTTTTTCTCTGTGTTTGTTTTATTTCCTGTCAGCACTCTTATTTTGGTTCGGTTTCCTGTTTCTCTCTGAGTGCTGTCCCCTCAGCTGTGGCTGATTGGCACCTGGCCACACCTGGTGTCAATCAGCCAGCTGCTATTTGAACCTGCCTTCCCATCCAGTCCGTGCTGGATTATTCTGTCACATTGAGTTGTTGACGAACCCCAAGATGCAGAGAAGGCGGCAGGCATTATTTAATGTCCAAAAGTAAAAATAAAGAAAAGACACGAACCAGGAACTAGGAGCCAAACTGGAAAACAGGAAACAGGATCCAGCAAACAGGAACTAGGAACAAAAAACAGCACGCTGCCAACAGCTACAGGATTCAGGTATAAACGACAAAACAGGTAGGAGCTGCAATGACAAGTATTACAATGACAATAATCCAGCACAGACTGGATGGGAAGGCAGGTTCAAATAGCAGCTGGCTGATTGACACCAGGTGTGGCCAGGTGCCAATCAGCCACAGCTGAGGGGACAGCACTCAGAGAGAAACAGGAAACTGAACCAAAATAAGAGTGCTGACAGGAAATAAAACAAACAGAGAAAAAACTAAAAGTTGACCAAACTGTCAGGGACAAGCCTGACAATATGAAGTTGAACACTTTTAATGATAAGGACATTAAACGTTATTCAAGTCTGTCAGCCCGTCTGGGGCATCATCTCGGATGTCGTTGTGGCTTGTGCAGCCCTTTGAGACACTTGTGATTTAGGGCTGTATAAATAAACTTTGATTGATTGATCCCCATTAGTTGGCAAAACAAGAATGGTGGATCACTACGGTGACTGAGGAAGGTCGTAACAAATACAAAGGCGACAAGACAATATCTTAAATTACAACAACTTTCAGCTACAGCACGACTGCAAAAGCCACAACGGGCGCATCTCTGGGGCCGTACTTATCAAGCTTCTTAGAATTACTCCTAAGAAGTCGGCTAAGAGTTGACTTAAGAGTAAATAAATTCTTGGCTGAAAGCTGCACTTAAAAGTTAGTTATCAAGCGTCTTACTCATACTTTCAGCGAAGTGTAGGACTGAATCTTAAGTGTCACACTCAGAGCTGAATTACGACATTACTATGTGCCGTAAACGCAATTTTGGGTGACGTCATTTCTGTGTCCATAGAAATGACCAATCACGGAAGGGAATCCGTTGTCTAAGAATAAAGAAATATCTTGGAAATATTTAAGTGGACAATGGGAGTGTATATTTTGACAATAAACTACAAAATAATACAAAACAAACTAGTCCCCGCCGGCACTCACGCTACCGCTCCCTCTCTTCTCTCGCCCACACACTCACTGACGTCACTCACCTCACGGCCACACACATACGCTACTGTCATAACATTTTCTTTCCAATTCATTAATTAGGCAACTAATTTGAAAGTGGTGTGGGTGGCTCTATATATACTAGCCCACTGCAGACACATGCAGAAATAAACAAGGAATCGAAAAGTATTAAATCTGTGACAAAAATAATATCCGCTCTGTCTAAACGATACCGTTTGATCAGCTGCTCATCATCAAAATAAAAAAAAACATTGTTCCGTTCCCTGAACGTTCGCGCACGTCTCTCTCGCCTCAGTGCCATCCCCTGCTGGCAACTCCTAACCACTTAAGACACCTCTGAAGGTCTCTTAAATATCGTGGAGAGTAGGAGTGATTCTTAGACTTAAGAACGTTGATAAAAAGCTTTTATTCTTAAGTTTGAGAGTAGGACTACATTTCGCAAATTCTCAGGACTTAAGTGTAAAATGGCACTCTAAGAAGCTTGATAAGTACGGCCCCTGATCTCTCCCGAGGTTTCTCATTGTTTCCATTGGCTTGAGTGTTTACCTGCCAGAATGTGGGTTCCGATCCAAGGATGTCGTTGTGGTTTGTTAAGGCAAGGCAACTTTATTTGTAGAGCACTTTTCATACACAAGGCAGACTCAAAGTGCTTCACAGACAACAAAGTGAAATGAAAGAAAATAAAAGCAAAATTAAAATGCAGACAATAAAAATAATTAAAAAGTTAAAAGATTAAAAGATTTAGCTGAAAGCTAAGGTGAACATAAAAGTTTTCAGTCTAGATTTAAAAGTAGTCAGAGTTGGGGAAAGTCTGACATCTTCCGGAAGTTTATTCCAGCTATTTGTTGCATAGTGACTGAATGATGATCAATCCGGTACCAGGGAAAAGGTACTTGCTGACTTGTGTTGACAATTACAGTGGTTGGCCGGAAGCAACCCCAACCTCAAAGGAGGATGCCAATTCAGTAATTAAAAGACTTGTGAATGACCTAATACCCCGACATGGTTTCCCCAAAAAGATTAGGTCAAACAACGGCACCCATTTTAAAAATACTCACTGAGCCTTGGTGGAAAGGGCTTACGGACTAGATCCCAGGTTATCATCCTCAGTCCCAAGGTAAGGTTGAAAGGATGAACCAAACATCAAAACAAATTGGCTAAAATCTGTGCACAGACCAAATTGAATTGGATTGACATGTTGCCATTGATCATTCGAATGTCCCTGAATAAAACTGTTTTTCCGCCTTTTGAATGTTTCACCCTATGAACTGCATACAGGTCAGCCTGTCCCAGGACCAGCAGCTCCCTTGGGAGGAGGAATCAGCGTAAGACCAAAATGGTATTTTTACAAAATGCAGAATTTGAGTGCCAGTTCCTCTGTGCAGATTCGAGCATGACAGCCCGCCACTCCAGATTTCCTTCCGCCCGCCGAGACGGTCAGGGTCGAAGTCGGATCCCAGACCCGTTCCCGATACCTGACTGGGAGGAACCGTGGCGAGGAGAGAGAACACCTGTCCGGTGATGACGAGAACGACTAAGGTTGCCAGCCACGGGAAGGAGTGTTAAGGCACCCGTGATTAATAGAAATGCATTTTGATTGATTTATTTTTGATGGATTGTATCATTTTGTGTTGGAAAAACCAAAGCATAACTAGCAGGTAAATCTACTGTTAAAAAGTTGGTTACTGTACTTTTATTGTACATTTCTGGAATATTGAAAATGAGAGCAGAAACGGTTTCCTCTTGTTAAATCAATGTAAAATATTGGTTGCACTTTATTTAAACAAGATGTGACTGCATTGGCCATTAATTGCTAGTCTGTATCCATAATTCATTTATACATAATTCTCTTCCCATAAACCCCAAAGGCTGAAAACCAAAGAAGGTTATGCAAACCAAAAGATGTCGTATTGTCTGTTTACTGTAACATGAAGTATTTTACATCTATTATTGTCTGTTTACTGTAACATGAAGTATTTAACATCTATTATTGTCTGTTTACTGTAACATGAAGTATTTAACATCTATTATTGTCTGTTTACTGTAACATGAAGTATTTAACATCTATTATTGTCTGTTTACTGTAACATGAAGTATTTAACATCTATTATTGTCTGTTTATTGTAACATGAAGTATTTACATCTATTAGTGTCTGTTTACTGTAACATGAAGTATTTAACATCTATTATTGTCTGTTTACTGTAACATGAAGTATTTAACATCTATTATTGTCTGTTTACTGTAACATGAAGTATTTAACATCTATTATTGCAGTATGCACACTGAAATAGATATTTATATTATTGGCAAAATGATCATGTGTAAGATTACCAACTACTAGAAAATGAACTAAAGAGTACAAATGTATGAAACTGTAAGGATGTGTGAATGTATGAAAGGTTTTGGAAGTGGTTTAGGATATAAGCATGTGAAATTGTATTATTGTTGTACTTTATTATCTTACATATCCTGTATCGGGGCCCCCACTTGCACTGCATCAAAAAGCCACATTGGTGTGTAAAGGATATCACCACATGGGCTCAGGAACACTTCAGAAAACCACTTTTAGTAACTACAGTTGGTTGCTACATCTGTAAGTGCAAGTTAGAACTCTACTATGCAAAGCCACAGTCATTTATCAACAACACCCAGAAACGCTGGACTCTTTTTGGATCGTATCGTTGTAAAAAAAATAATTTTAACCCTGAATCCACAAATTCTAAATCAAATGGAATCGTTGTTAAAAGGAATGAATGAGTCGAAGAGGTTTAAAAGAAGGCCCCTTTAATCAAAGGTGTTCCGACAAGAACCTCCACCTGCAATCATGCTCACCAAAATATGGTAATTGATATTTGAAGAGCGTGTGAGATGAAGGTGTTAGGAGGGGTTCTGTCAGTGTAACAAGATACATCTCCCAATTACTTTAGTGTGCCTTTGATGTGAACTTGCTCACATGGCGGTGATGACTATCTCTCTGTACGTTTGTGCAGGTCCCTTTGGCTGGGGTCAGAACCCGCACTCCAACTGTGGCGGGCTTTGTTCCTTTTAAAAACAGACTTGAAACACAATTGCAATGTTGGCAGCGGCGTGGCTCGCACACGGTAACTTCATCCCCGCCGACTGCTTTAAACTTCACCTGAGCCCAGGCGGCTTTTGTGAGGCGGCACACAAAGCGGCGCTCTGTGGAGACTTTCACCTTTCAAGTGACGACACCAGATACGCTTTCTTTTCTCCACCCGAGACAACCCGCTTCCTTTCAGCCATCTCTGCAACGGGGGAAGCTCACATCACCAAAATATCCCCTAAAGCAGGAAAAAAAAGTCTGCATGGAAACATGGAAGTGTGCTCCTGCCAATATGTGGACTTTCCTTCATGCTTTGGCATCAAACTCACTGGGAAATATCTAGAAGGTCTTTTTCTGACCACTGCTGCACAACTGTGAGGTACATCCTCCTTCATGCTGTTCTTAAGTTCAAGTAAAGTTAAGTACTTTAACTTTCCTTAACTTTAACTACTTTAACTTTTAACTTCACTTCCTCCTTGATGCTTTTGTCACCACTCATCCCTTCATTTGAACTAGAGATGTCCGATAATGGCTTTTTTGACGATATCGTCCAACTCTTAATTATCGATTCCAATATCAACCGACACCGATACATACAGTGGTGGAATGAACACATTATTATGCCTCATTTTGTTGTGATGCCCCGCTGGATGCATTAAACAATGTAACAAGGTTTTCCAAAATAAATCAACTCAAGTTATGGAAAAAATAATGCCAACATGGCACTGCCATATTTATTATTGAAGTCACAAAGTGCATTATGTTTTTTAACATGCCTCAAAACAGCAGCTTGGAATTTGGGACATGCTCTCCCTGAGAGAGCATGAGGAGGTTGAGGTGGGGGGGGGGGGGGTGTATATTGTAGCTAGTTAGTGCTGCAAGGGGTTCTGGGTATTTGTTGTGTTGTGTTTATGTTGTGTTACGGTGCGGATGTTCTCCCCAAATGTGTTTGTCATTCTTGTTTGGTGTGGGTTCACAGTGTGGCGCATATTTGTAACAGTGTTAAAGTTGTTTATACGGCTACCCTCAGTGTGACCTGTATGGCTGTTGACCAAGTATGCATGCATTCACTTGTGTGTGTGAAAAGCTGTAGATATTATGTGACTGGGCCGGCACGCAAAGGCAGTGCCTTTAAGGTTTATTGGCGCTCTGTACTTCTCCCTACGGCCGTGTACACAGCGGCCTTTTAGAAAGTCATACATTTTACTTGTTGAAACCGATACCGATAATTTCCGATATTACATTTTAAAGCATTTATCGGCCGATAATATCGGCAGTCCGATATTATCGGACATCTCTACTTTGAAGAGGTGTGTATGTGTTAGCTGAGGGGTGTCAAAGTCATTTTAGCCCAGGGGCCACATGGAGGAACATCTGTGCACACGGACTATTATTATATTTTAAAATGATATTACTGGTTTTTAAATCCTTACGTGGTCTTGCCCCACCTTACCTCTCTGAGCTGCTCCACCTCTATGCCCCCACCCGCTCCCTCAGGTCAGCTGATCAGCTGACCTGAGGGAGCCTTCTCTGTTGCGGGTCCCAAACTCTGGAACCATGTCCCTCTCCATGTGAGACAGGCCTCCTCTTGGGCTACTTTTAAGACCCTTCTTAAAACCCATTTTTATTCACTGGCTTTTAACCCAGCATGAGACTTTAAACTGTTTTGAACTTTTTTAACTGTTTTTAACTGCTTTTTATCTAACAAATTGTTCTTAGGGTAATTTGTATTTGCTTTTTCAATGTGTATTTTACTTCTGTTTTAAATGTTGTTCTTTTAGTCTGTCCTTTGCCTCTATTTCTTTGTGGTGTACAGCCCTTTGCTCTTCAACTGTGCTTGTTTTTAAAGGGCTTCATAAATAAAGTTGGTATGGTATGGTATGGTATTAAAATCAATACATCCATCCATCTATTTTCTACCGCTTGTCCCTTTTGGGGTCGCGGGGGCATTAAAAAAAAAAAAAAAAGACAACTTCAGATTGTTTTCTTTGTGAATGAATGACCTCCACACTAAAACAAGAAGACATTCGCCATATTTTTTTTATATAATTAATGGCCACACTTTGGTCAACTTTGGCCAAAAATAGAACTAACACATTCTGAAAATATTACAATAAAAATATAGGAAAAAACTACCGGCAGCGGTAAAGTTTATTTATTTAATTAATTTAATTTGTTTGTAATTTTTTTTTTAATTTCAAATTTTTTGTATTTAATAGTTTTTTATATAATTTTTTTAATTTTTTTTAAATGTTTATAATTTTTTCTAAATGTAAATGTATTTTTAATGTATTTTTAATTTATTTTTAATTTATTTTTAATTTATTTTAATTTATTTTAATTTATTTTAATTAATTAATTTATTTATTTATTTATTTTTTAATATTTAAAAAAAAAAAGTCTTTTTCATTTTTTTGTCCTGTCCAGCTTCTCAGGCAAATCATATAGTAGATGTAGATGATCATATAGTAGATGTAGATGATCTATATCTGCTGTACACATTGACTTTACAAAAGAGAAGTGTAGGATACTTCTCTTGTTGCCTTATTCGTATTTGACTTTATTAAATGTATTTATATTATCATTTGGTGCAGCCGGGCCGGAGCAGGAGGGGATAGAAAGAGAAAAAAAGGAAGACAGAGGGGGGAATTGTGGGGACAAGAGGGGGATTAGACAGAGAGACAACAGCAAACACAACAACAACAACAACAACAACAATAGAGCGACATCGACCTCGATAAAGTTTAGATCCATGAAGGAAAGAAGAAAGTGAATGAATGTTTATAACTGAATAAATTAACATACGCATAAAAAATTAATTTTTTTGTATAATTTTTTCAATGAATTAAGTAACGTTTATGACAACCTTTTTCCAAAACACAATATAGAAATAGTGAGATATAACAAGATAAAGCAAACATTTATCATTTGTTTCCAAAACCCCCAAAATTTACTGCGGGACCCCATTTTTTATGACTTGATGGGGTCCCTGGGACCCCATTTTGAAAATTCCTAGCGCCAACACTGATGGAGTATTCTGTGTTCTAATACTAATCAAACATCATCCCATAGATCAGAGTTTTTCAACCACGGTGTGTCGTGAGATATTGTCTGGTGTGTCGTGGGAAATTTTGCAACTTCACCTAATTGGTCAAAAAATTTTTTTTTGCAAATCAATAATTATAATCTGCTAATAATGTAAATGGGTTACACTTGTATAGCTTTTCTACCTTCAAGGTACTCAAAGCGCTTTGACACTATTTCCACATCCACACACTGATGGCCATGCAAGGCCCTAACCAACACCCATCAGGAGCAAGGGTGAAGTGTCTTGCTCAAGGACACGACGTGACGAGGTTGAGAGAAGGTGGGGATTGAACCAGCAGCCCTCAGGTTGCTGGCACGGCCACTCTCCCAAGCGCGCCACACCATCCTCCATGTCTGTGCTGTGTAGAGCTCGGCAGGGTAAGCATGTAATACTCCACGTCAGTAGGTGGCAGCAGGTAGTTCATTGCTTTGTAGAAGTCGGAATGCGTCGAGGATGGTTTGTCGTGATCCCAGTATGCAGAGCACAGCAGGTGCAGGTAAAATGGTATGCAATGATTAAACCAAAAATGAACAAAAGGGAAAGGAAAAGGCACTGAAGCTTAGGGATGGCTACGCAAAACAAACGCCACTTGCTACAAGGTAAACCAAAACAGAATGCTGGACGACAGCAAAAACTTACAGCGTGTGGAGCAGAGACGGCGTCCACAAAGTACATCCAAACATGACATGACAATCAACAATGTCCACACAAAGAAGGATAGCGTGCGCACAACTTAAATAGTCTTGATTGCTAACACAAAGCAGGTTAGGCAATGGCGCTCATAGGAAGGCGTGAAGCTGCTACGGGAAAACACCAACAAACTCAAAATAAGTCACGGCATCCTGGTGGAGTTTCATTCTTTAACCTTTTCTGCCGGTGGTGTGCCTCCGTATTTTCTTTATTCAAAAAAATGTGCCCTGGCCTCCTTCATTGGCCTTGACTTTGACACGTAGGTGGTAGCTCCATACGGGCTCCCCTTTGCGACCGGGGTGGTGCACGGCAGGGTTGTTTCTGTCTACTCGCACTAAGCTCAGGAGACATCCAGTGCTCACCGGGCTGCGACGTCAAGTCAGGTGTGACGTGGTGCGACATCAAGCGCGCGAGAGCAGTGGTTAACAGGACTGGCGGCGTGGCGCTAATCAGCTTTATTTGCGCCACTAAAACCAATCTGTGAGGATCAGACGTGCCAGCTGTCTGCAGGACACCACCATTGGACCACACCCGCCACCATTGGACCAGACCCGCCAGATACACCACCATTGGACCAGACCCGCCAGATACACCCCCATTGGATCAGACCCACCAGATACACCACCATTGGACCAGACCCGCCAGATACACCACCATTGGACCACACCCGCCAGATACACCCCCATTGGACCACACCTGCCAGATACACCCCCATTGGACCATACCCGCCAGATACACCACCATTGGACCAGACCCGCCAGATACACCCCCATTGGACCAGACCCGCCAGATACACCACCATTGGACCACACCCACCAGATACACCACCATTGGACCAGACCCGCCAGATACACCCCCATTGGACCAGACCCGCCAGATACACCACCATTGGACCACACCCGCCAGATACACCCCCATTGGACCAGACCCGCCAGATCCACCACCATTGGACCACACCCGCCAGATACACCCCCATTGGACCAGACCCGCCAGATACACCCCCATTGGACCAGACCCGCCAGATACACCACCATTGGACCAGACCCACCAGATACACCACCATTGGACCACACCCGCCAGATGCACCCCCATTGGACCACACCCGCCAGATACACCCCCATTGGACCAGACCCGCCAGATACACCACCATTGGACCAGACCCGCCAGATACACCACCATTGGACCACACCCGCCAGATACACCCCCATTGGACCAGACCCACCAGATACACCCCATTGGACCACACCCGCCAGATACACCCCCATTGGACCCAAACCCGCCAGATACACCCCCATTGGACCAGACCCGCCAGATACACCCCCATTGGACCAGACCCGCCAGATACACCACCATTGGACCAGACCCGCCAGATACACCCCCATTGGACCAGACCCGCCAGATACACCACCATTGGACCAGACCCGCCAGATACACCCCCATTGGACCAGACCCGCCAGATACACCCCCATTGGACCAGACCCGCCAGATACACCCCCATTGGACCAGAACCACCAGATACACCACCATTGGACCAGACCCGCCAGATACACCCCCATTGGACCAGACCCGCCAGATACACCCCCATTGGACCAGACCCGCCAGATACACCACCATTGGACCAGACCCGCCAGATACACCCCCGTTGGACCACACCCGCCAGATACACCCCCATTGGACCAGACCCGCCAGATACACCACCATTGGACCACACCCGCCAGATACACCCCCATTGGACCAGACCCGCCAGATACACCACCATTGGACCACACCCGCCAGATACAATGTTGCAGCCACTGGAACTCCACCAACAAACGGCATGAAGAGAGTCCTCTGGCGCCTGTAATCTGCTGGTGGATTACAATTTCATGATCTGATTAGTATAAATCGCTCAAAAGGGGGAAATTGAAGCTGGGTAAGAAGAAACAATCCAAGTTGTAAGTCATGTCAGCAGATATTGATCGAGCGTCATCGATCGACAAAAATGCTATTTATCATCAGAGAAGGAGAGCTTGGCCATCCAGCTGCACTTTAGCCGCCATGTAAACACTCACCCTGTCACACACTGAGGCAGGGTCACATTCAGGTCGAGCAAGGGTCAAAGTTCAACTAAGTGCAGTTTAACCCCTAAGAAGCCAGACATGGGAGATGTTCCACAGGCCGAGTAAAACACATATTTCTCAAGTTGACAAAAAAGAAAAATACTCCTAACTCATGGATTCTTTATTTGAGAATAAACTCAACATAACACTTTATGTTGCTTAAAGGCCTACTGAAATGATTTTTTTTTTATTTAAACGGGAATAGCAGATCCATTCTATGTGTCATACTTGATCATTTTGCGATATTGCCATATTTTTGCTGAAAGGATTTAGTACAGAAAATCGACGATAAAGTTGGCAACTTTTGCTCGCTGATAAAAAAAAGCCTTGCCTGTAGCGGAAGTAGCGTGACGTCACAGGAGCTAGTATTCCTCACAATTCCCCGTTGTTTACAATGGAGCGAGAGAGATTCGGACAGAGAAAGTGATGATTACCCCATTAATTTGAGCGAGGATGAAAGATTCGTAGATGAGGAACATTACAGTGAAGGACTTGAGAGGCAGTGATGGACGTATCTTTTTTCACTCTGACCGTAACTTAGGTACAAGCTGGCTCATTGGATTCCACACTCTCTCCTTTTTCTATTGTGGATCACGGATTTGTATTTTAAACCACCTGGGATACTATATCCTCTTGAAAATGAGAGTCGAGCACGCAAAATGGACATTCAGTGCCTTTTATCTCCACGACAATACATCGGCAAAATGCTTTAGCTACGAGCTAACGTGATATCATCGTGCTTTAACTGCATATAGAAACAAAAAAATAAACCCCTGACTGGAAGGATAGATAGAAAATCAACAATACTATTAAACCGTGGACATGTAAATACACGGTTAATGCTTTCCAGGCTGGCGAAGGTTAACAATGCTGTGCTAACGACGCCATTGAAGCTAACTTAGCAACCGGACCTCAAAGAGCTATGCTAAAAACATTAGCTCTCCACCCACGCCAGCCAGCCCTCATTTGCTCATCAACACCCGTGCTCACCTGCGTTCCAGCGAACGGCAGAAGGACGAAGGACTTCACCCGATGCGTTTGGCGGCCCGGAGACGTAGGAAGTCAAGGTGAGGTCGGCGGCTAGCGCGGCTAGCGCGGCTAGCGCTCCAACAAAGTCCTCCTGGTTGTGTTGCTGTAGTCCGCTGCTAATACACCGATCCCACCTACAACTGTCTTCATTGCAGCCTTCATTGTTCATTAAACAAATTGCAAAAGATGTCCAGAATACTGTGGAATTATGAAATGAAAACAGAGCTTTTTGTATAGGATTCTACGGGGTACCATAACTTCCGTTAAACTGACCACGTCACGCGCATACGTCATCATACCGCGACGTTTCAGCCGGATATTTCCCGGGAAATTTTAAATGTCACTTTATAAGTTAACCCGGCCGTATTGGCATGTGTTGCAATGTTAAGATTTCATCATTGATATATAAACTATCAGACTGCGTGGTCGCTAGTAGTGGCTTTCAGTAGGCCTTTAAAGAACAATGAAAACACTAACCTTGTGGCCAGGGTTGCAAAGGGGTGGAAAGTTTCTGGTAAATTTCCGGAAGCTTTCCAGAAATTTCCCACGGGAAGTTAAGCTCGGGAAGTTTGGAAATATTGACCATTTTTTGATTATTCAAAGTTGGACAGCGTCCATGGGAATGAATGGGGAATTACAACAATGATATATTATCGGGCACTTGTCTATATGCTGCTGCATCTTTGTGGCATACCTGACGTAGCTCTTTGCACAGTATTTGCAAATGTACACCGCCTTTCTGCCTACATTGGTTGGGGTGAAATGTCTCCACACATCAGATGGTGTACGTGGCATTATTCTCTTTGTATTTATTTATTCTTGTAAAACACTAATGCAATGCCACACACATATTTAAAGAAAATAGTCTTTAAAAATATATTACTGATGGACAAATGAATAGAAATAGGCTAGATGAATAAATGAACAGTCAATCAGCATGCTAAATCAAACTATAAGCTACATTCTTGTATGACAACAGAATGGCTAGCAGAACAGAAGGCAGAGGAAACTACACCTTTTGATTTAGTATTTGCTAGTTGAACTTTACACATCACAAAAAAGGTACATTCGGATCGCTAACGTTGTTAGCATAAATGAATGGGATTTAACACAGAGAAAATTAGCATCACGGCTAACGGAGAAATATTTAGGGTTCATTATGAGACTGTGGTGGTACATAAACCTAGCTAGCTAGAGATATTGGCCCCAAAATCATTGAACAAGTACAGCAACAGCTAGCTAGCTTGAGTGGAAGTCTGCTGGAGTAGTCTACAGTCATACAGTAACAAGCAATTACACCTCTATTACACTTAAATACCATAGATCAAATATATTTACCCCAGTAATATCATCAACACTTACCAGTCCTTGGGCTCAAATACTAGTGTGGCCTCAATAGCCCTGCTGTAGTGTGTAGCATGCTGGCAATTATGTGATGGAGGAATGCACAGTGCAGGGTTGAAATTCTACTGAATTTGCATTAAATCAGGTTGTTTCAGCTAATAATCATGCTGCAAGATCTAGCATGTTGCATTCAATGTTTATTACCATTCATTTCCCATTACCGTAATTTCCGGACTATAACCCGCTACTTTTTCCCCTCGTTCTGGTCCCTGCGGCTTATACAAGGGTGCGGCTTATATGCAGCCTGTTCTTCTCCGACACCGACGAAGAGGATTTGGGTGGTTTTAGTACGCAGGAGGAAGACGATGACACAATGATTAAAGACTGACTTTTCATATACCGGTAGGCTGGTTATTTTGATAACGTACAGGCGAGCACTTTGTATTACTTTGCACCGTTGTATTATTTGTACTCTGCACGAATGCTGTTCGCCATGTCAAAGATGTGAAAGTTTGATTGAATGATTGAAAGATTTATTGTTAATAAATGGGCCGCTTTGCGTTCCCAAACAGTCATCTCTGTCCCGACAATCCCCTCCGTGGTAGCAGGAACCCCTATATACTACGCTAATTACACATCAAAACCCTGCGGCTTATAGTCGGGTGCGGCTTATATATGGAGCAATCTGTATTTTCCCCTAAATTTAGCTGGTGCGGCTTATAGTCAGGTGCGGCTTATAGTCCGGAAATTATGGTAATTCCCGTTAATTCCCATGGAAAGTTTCCAACTTTGAATATTCCCGGAATTTTGCAACCCTACCTGTGACACATTCATGCTTTTCAAATGGAATGTAAATGAGTTTCATCAAATGAAACGCATGACACAGTCAGTTGAATGAAGCTGACACATTTGTTACTGGATATATTCTAATACGCTACTGCGTTACGTTTTCTTTGATGATATCGGACTGATATCCGATATCAGGATCAAATCGGGATAGCCCTACTAGGGTTGTCTCGAGACCAATATTTTGGTACCGGTACCGGAGTGTGTATAGTTGTGTGAGGAGTGTGTATAGTTGTGTGAGGAGTGTGTATAGTTGTGTGAGGAGTGTGTATAGTTGTGTGAGGAGTGTGTATAGTTGTGTGAGGAGTGTGTATAGTTGTGTGAGGAGTGTGTATAGTTGTGTGAGGAGTGTGTACAGTTGTGTGAGGAGTGTGTACAGTTGTGTGAGGAGTGTGTATAGTTGTGTGAGGAGTGTGTATAGTTGTGTGAGGAGTGTGTACAGTTGTGTGAGGAGTGTGTATAGTTGTGTGAGGAGTGTGTATAGTTGTGTGAGGAGTGTGTACAGTTGTGTGAGGAGTGTGTATAGTTGTGTGAGGAGTGTGTACAGTTGTGTGAGGAGTGTGTATAGTTGTGTGAGGAGTGTGTATAGTTGTGTGAGGAGTGTGTATAGTTGTGTGAGGAGTGTGTATAGTTGTGTGAGGAGTGTGTATAGTTGTGTGAGGAGCGTGTATAGTTGTGTGAGGAGCGTGTATAGTTGTGTGAGGAGTGTGTATAGTTGTGTGAGGAGTGTGTATAGTTGTGTGAGGGCGGGGAGCTTTGAGGAACCAAGACGTGGATGGTCAGCTGAAGAGAAGATCAACTCCAGCCAATGGCATCCATCACCCAAACTCAGGGGAGATTTAATTCACTTCAATTCCTCTTCCTGTCCTTCCTCATTCTCTCTTCTTTTCTCCTTTTCTCTTTTTTTGCCCTGCTTCTTCATCCTCCTCTCCCCCCTCACCCCCGAGCCCCCCCCCCCCCCCCCCCCCATAGCAGATGGACACAAAGTGCCCACAACTCAATCTGCATTGTCTCACTGGACTCTTAGAGAGATAAGCCTCACGGATTTCTACGCACGCCAACCTCGTGAACTTGACCTCTGGATGTATTCATCACCGAAAAAAAGCCCCTCCACCACCACCACCCCCACCACCACCCCCACCACCACCCCCACCACCACCACCACCACCCCCCAGCAAAGAGTGTGTCTCCTCACCATGTGACCAAAAAAGAGAATTACTCTCGTTTAAATGTAAATATATAATTATGATGTGGCGAGTGGACGGTCAATGCATGCAATTGTTTGAAACAGGTTTTTTTTTTAACCTTTTTGACTTCGGGGCCCAACATTTCACTTACACAGGGGCCAATTGAAATATTAACAGTAAATTCGTAATCTTATACATTGATTTTAATCCTATTCAAAAATGATTTCTAACCTACATGCAGTTTAAACATTGTCAAATGAAATGAAGCCCTGCGTTAATCACTATAAATATTATCAAGTTTTAGGTCAGGTTGTTTACAAAAGTAAATACTAAAGAAGGGACTCATAAAAAAGTATATACATACCATTATGCAGTGCTAAAATAAATACATTCTGACTGAATAATTGATAAAATAACATTGAAGTGCAAATGAAAATACAGCTTCAGCACTTATGTAATAATTTTTGCACTTAAGAAACTTCTCTATGACTTTAGTCAATCAATCAATCAATGTTTATTTATATAGCCCTAAATCACCAGTGTCTCAAAGGGCTGCACAAGCCACGACGACATCCTGGGCTCAGATCCCACGTCAGGGCAAGGAAAAACTCAACCCAATGGGATGACAATGAGAAACCTTGGAGGGGAGCGCAGACTTGAAGATGTTGCTGCTGTAGTGGCTGCTGGTTGCAGGAGCTCTGCGCTTGATTGATTGATTGAGACTTGTATTAGTAGATTGCACAGTACAGTACATATTCCCTACAATTGACCACTAAATGGTAACACCCCAATAAGTTTTTCCACTTGTTTAAGTCGGGGTCCACGTTAATCAATTCTTGTGTGTCCTCCTTCCTGTTCTTGATGTTCACCTCCTGTTTGTACGGGGGTTTTGTGGACTTTTAGATCTACCCCAGGGCAGCTGTGGCTACGAAAGTAGCTTACCACCACCAGGTGTGAATGAATGATGGGTTTTTAACATGTAAAGCGACTTTGGGTACTTAGAAAAGCGCTATATAAATCCCAGGTATTATTATTATTATTATTATAACTCAAACCGTTATGGTTGTGGTTTGAGTTTATTTGGAACATGCATACAATTACAACACGATACATCACAATTTCCAGTTTCTCTCTTCAACATGTTGGAAAAGGAGTGGGAAGAAGCAGAGCTTATTCAACCCTACCCCTTTTCCATGACATAGCAATTGCTAACACTTTTGTTCACGTCCAGTTCTCAATTTATTCACGAGATAATCCAAATTAAAATGAAAAATAAACAGTGAAGTAGGTTGTATTTCTCATAGTGAGATGAAAAAGATTATTAATGAGTTTAAAAGGTTTATAATATTCATTCTTCTTGTTACTATGTAAACACTTTTGAGTTTGAAGAGTTTCTTAAATTGCATCATATTAGTACATTGTTTGATTCCTTTACTTAATCCATTCCATCATTTAATTCCACATACTGATATACTGAAGGTCTTAAGTGTTGTACGTGCATACAAATGTTTTAAATTACATTTTCCTCTAAAGTTATATTTCTCCTCTTTTGTTGAGAAGAATTGTTGTACATTCTTGACTAGCAGGTTATAGTTTGCTTTGTGCCTGATTGTAGATGTTTGCAAATTCACTATGTCGTGGAATTTCAATATTTTTGATTCAACAAATAAAAGGTTTGTATGTTCTCTATATCCAACATTATGTATTATTATAACTGATCTTTTTTGTAACACGGTTAATGAATGAAGTTTATTTTTGCAGTTATTTCCCATATTTCTACACAATAAGTCAGATATGTAACACTAGTGAGCAGTAGAGAATATGAAGTCATTTTTGGTCCGATACATATTTAGCTTTATTCAATATTGATGTGTTTCTTGCCACCTTATGTTGTATATTTTTATAGATTTCCAGTTTATTTGTATCATCATTTATTACACCTAAAAATTTGATTTAATTTACTCGTTCAATTTCCATTTGGTCGATTTGTATTTGGTTTGAACTCACAACCTCCCAATCTCAGGGTGGACATTCTAACCACTACGCCACTGAGTAGGTACAACTATATTGAAAACGTTCTAGTCGTTCAAAACAACGACAAAGGCACATACTAAAATAAATGAAAATGCTCGTTTCTGACCAAAGCTAGTAGAAAAATAAACAGCAAAGGTTACACTTATATAAAGAACAATGATCAAGCCCTGAGTAAGGATGATGTTTGATAAGAAATTATCGAGTTTGAGCCTATTATCGAATCCTCTTATCGAACCGATTCCTTATGGAGTCCAGATAGGTTGTTGTATATGGAAAAAAACACACAATATTTGGTTTAACAAAAGCTCACTTTTATTATATAATACAAAAATAAAATCTAATAAATAAGTAAATATTGACTGTTACCCACCTAAAAAAATAAAATAAAATAAATAAATATTGACTGTTGTTACCCAAAGTATATTAAGTGGGATTTTTCAGAGAAACAAATATATACAGTAACACAAAAACAAGCTGTCTCTGTGATCACTATAGGTGTATAAATAATAATATAGTGTTAAATAAAATCAGTTCCTTGGGCACAAAACTGGAAATAATACAGCTCTCCAAAAAGTGCACTTCTGCTGCTATTGGAACATAACTGTTTGTTATGATGCTTTGACGTTTTTGCACTTTATCTCTTTATTGAAAGAAAATTCTATGAAGAGAAAAGTTGTTTGCAAATGTGGTTAAAATGCTAAAAAATGAAAAGTTAAAGCTAAAAAAAGAAATACACTTTATTGAGTTAACATTATTTCTTTATAGGGGGAAAAATGTTATGAGCTAGGGAATATAACAACTACACTACCCAGCATGCAACGGGAGTGACGAGCATGCGCGTAGTGTTGTTGCATTTCGCCACCCGGCAGCTAAGAATGAGCACGCTGTGAAAGTAAACGTCAAGAACTCAGCCAACACGCCTCGTCTGCATTATTTATAATTAGACAGACAACACATCTACAGTGTGATTTTGTTTTGTTTACAAGGAAAGAAAAACAAAAATTCAAAAAGGGAGATATGTTGTATATATATGTATGTGCTGCGGTTGTTTTAAGAAGGTTGCGACAGCTGCCGTAAAGGAGGTGCGTTGCTAGCCTGGTTGCTATGTTTCCGGTTGGTCGTAAAAGTGTTCATGAGTTTGTACCCTGCTCAAATCTCTCAGAAAAGTTATTCATTGAATTATACCTTTTTTTTTTTTACTTTATTACACCTTGGAGTGCTTTTTCCGGTCCATTTTTTTCCTGCTTTCTCTATCTGCGCCTAATGACTGAGCTACGTGACGCCATTTCTTGTGATGTCACACGGAGCATTTCTGGTCGGGACGGGATTCGTTCCCAGGGATTCGAATAAAGAACCAACTCTTTTTCTCGCTGCTGACCCGTCTCCGCTCGGGATGGTTCCTGCTGGCCCCACTATGGACTGGACTCTCGCTGATGTGTTGGATCCACTGTGGACTGGACTTTCACAATATTATGTCAGACCCACTCGACATCCATTGCTTTCGGTCTCCCCTAGAGGGGGGGGGGGGGGGGGGGGTTACCCACATATGCGGTCCTCTCCAAGGTTTCTCATAGTCATTCACATTGACGTCCCACTGGGGTGAGTTTTCCTTATGTGGGCTCTGTACCGAGGATGTCGTTGTGGCTTGTACAGCCCTTTGAGACACTTGTGATTTAGGGCTATATAAATAAACATTGATTGATTGATTGATTGATTTACTATAGTGGTCTCGATAACGGGTACCGGTTCTCAAAAAGGGATTCGAGTCCGAGGACTCTGTTCTTTTCTTATCGAACAACTGGGAAAATCGGTTTCGAGTATCATCCCTAGCCCTGACAGACATACAGAGGCAGGCGTCAAACGGAGCCTGATTGGCAATCAGAAGCAGGTGTGTCCTGGTTGCCAATCAAGGACAGGTGTGGGAGCCAGCACTCAGTGGCCAGACAGGGGAAGGGAAACTACAAATTCAGATTACTGGACAGGAACTTAAACACCACAAGTCTGAAGAATGTGACAGTAGGAGTTCCCTAGCATAACTCCTCCAAAGTCACCTTGTCTTTTATCTGAACACATTCTGCTTGACAATCTTCTCTCACAGGCAGCCCGAGTCATGGAAAATATTTAAAAAAAACACAAAAAAACATACGTCACATGGTAAGCATCTGGAAGGTTATACTGTGAGAGGATTAGATGACTTATCGGTATTGCATGCCAATGGAAAGGTCAAAGGGCATAGACAAGGTGATGTCATGACCACAGCTGGGAACACTCCAACTTGAACCTGGTGGTGTGTTCATTCATTTCAATGTATTACAATACAATCCCTCCTGCCTACTTCTTTGTGTCCGTCACCACTCATTCTTATCACAGCAGTAGGCAGACGCCAGCTTTGTCCCCCTATGTACAGAGGTGTGTAGTGTGCACTTCTTCTCCGTGGGTCAATAATCATCTCCTTGGTCTTGTCTCTGTTCAAGGAGAGATTATTATCCTGACACCAGGTCACCAGTTCCGCTACCTCCCTTCTATACGCTGCATCAGCTCCCCCGGTGATCAATCCGACGACCGTAGTATCATCTGCAAACTTGATGATACTGGTTGTTCTGGGAGGCCACACAGTCGTGTGTGAAGAGGGTGTCCATAAAGGGGCTCAGCACGCAGCCTTGGGGGGTCGCTGTGCTTAGAACCTTTGTGCCTGATGTCTGGTTGCCGACTCTGACTGACTGGGGCCGGTTTGTGAGAAAGTTCACAAACCAGACCAACAGTGAGGAGTTTAGCAGTGAGTTTTTGTGGAATGACCGTGTTAAAAGCAGAGCTGTAGTCAATGAATAATAGCCTGGCATAGGTGTCCTTGCCCTCTAAGTGGGTAAGGGTGGTGTGGATGACGGTGTTGACTGCATCCTCAGTGGACTGGTTCTGCCGGTAGGCAAACTGTAGAGGGTCCAGTGTGTCTGGGATGGTCTTCTTGATGTTTGACATGACTATCCTCTCGAAGCACTTCATCACTATTGGGGTGAGTGCAACGGGGCAATAGTCATTCAGAGAGGTCACATTGTTTTTCTTTGGCAGGGGCACGATAGTGGTGGTCTTGAAGCAGGTGGGCACAACAGCTTGTGCTAGTAACAAGTTGTATATGTCAGCAAGTACGTCAGCCAGCTCTGATGAACAGACCCTGAAGGCCCGGCCAGGGATGTTGTCTGGGCCGGCTGCCTTCCGTGGGTTTGTTCTCCTCAGAACTGTACGTACCTCTGCTGTTGTCACAGTGAGTGGTGGGTCCTGTGTGCGCTCCGTGGTCAGAACCCCTCTCTGTTGGTTGGTTTTGGGGATTATGACAGTGTTTTCTAACCTCTGCTGAGCCAAGGCATATATTTTTTACTATAATCCTGCCTCGCCACAAGATTTAAAGGAATTCCTTTAGTCTGGACTCTGACTGTGCAGCAGTCTGAATGTAAAACTCTGGTGTTTTATGGAGCTGGAACAAGTCCCTCCCTGGCCTGCACAAACTGATTAGCAGCCATAATCCCCCTCACTTTGCTGAGACACCTAATAAATCTTGCGACTGTGCAGCTAAGATGTAGTTCTGGCGCATGTGGGAACATCCAAGATGTGTGCTATCTGGCACAGCTGCACTACCACAAGAGCCACAGACGCCACTTCCTGTCAAGTTCTCCTCAGAAAAGTAAAGCAAACTAATAAAGAGAATCCTATTCCAAGGGATAATAGTCCAAGTCCTGCACTGGGATGAATGCCAGGGGCAGCTGCCTCCACTCAAGATGGACATCAGCTCAAACTCTTCAATTAATTTCTCTTTCAGGCCAAACAATCACTGGCTTTGACTGAGTGGAGACTAAGTGACCCAAGTGGCCACCAACCCTAAAAGACAAATGCTGGACTGGCTCACAAGCGTCCGAGTCCGAGTCTGCACGGTGGCCTCCTGCATGGAAGCCTCTCATGGGCGCCATGGCCACTGAGGTGAGCTGAGAGACTGTCCACTCCACCTCATCATGACTGTCCACTCCACCTCATCATGACTGCCCACTCCACCTCCTCATGACTGCCCACTCCACCTCATCATGACTGCCCACTCCACCTCATCATGACTGCCCACTCCACCTCATCATTCCTGCCCACTCCACCTCCTCATGACTGTCCACTCCACCTCATCATTCCTGTCCACTCCACCTCATCATCACTCCTCACACACAAGCATGTGTTGCCCTTTTAGAGGCACTTGCTAGTAGAACATTTGTACGCCTTGCATCAACATTGTGACAGAGCACGCCGTCAATCAGTTTCTAGGCTGGCGCGGTCAAGCTCCATGAAGTCGGGTCAGGATGGGTATTTCCTGAAAAGACACATAAACTTCACGTAAACACACAAATGTGGCAGCTTCCAGGCACTTCCCACATTTGTGCCTTTCTTCCTCGGGATCCAATATCTTCAAAGTTGATTGTTGAAATATCAGGGTTCTTGGGAGTTTCCCAGCATGCATCTGGCTTTCATGGTAATTGATCAGATGTACAAACCCCGTTTCCATAAGAGTTGGGAAATTGTGTTAGATGTAAATATAAACGGAATACAATGATTTGCAAATCCTTTTCAAGCCATATTCAGTTGAATATGCTACAAAGACAACATATTTGATGTTCAAACTCATAAACAACACGTGCCAAAGTAGTTGGGAAAGGGCATGTTCACCACTGTGTTACATGGCCTTTCCTTTTAACAACACTCAGTAAAGGTTTGGGAAGTGAGGAGACACATTTTTGAAGTGGAATTCTTTCCCATTCTTGCTTGATGTACAGCTTAAGTTGTTCAACAGTCCGGGGGTCTTCCTTGTGCTCTTTTAGGCTTCATAATGCACCACACATTTTCAATGTCTGGACTACAGGCAGGCCAGTCTAGTACCCGCACTCTTTTACTATGAAGCCACGTTGATGTAACACGTGGCTTGGCATTGTCTTGCTGAAATAAGCAGGGGCGTCCACGATAACGTTGCTTGGATGGCAACATATGTTGCTCCAAAAGCTGTATGTACTTTTCAGCATTAATGGCGCCTTCACAGATGTGTAAGTTACCCATGTCTTGACCACTAATACACCCCCATACCCTCACACATGCTGCCTTTTACACTTTGACCCTATAACAATCCGGATGGTTCTTTTCCACTTTGTTCCAGAGGACACAACGTCAACAGTTTCCAAAAACAATTTGAAATGTGGACTCGTCAGACCACAGAACACTTTTACACTTTGTATCAGTCCATCTTAGATGAGCTCAGGCCCAGCGAAGCCGACAGCGTTTCTGGGTGTTGTTGATAAATGGCTTTGGCTTTGTATAGTAGAGTTTTGACTTGCATTTACAGATGTAGCGACCAACTGTAGTTACTGACAGTGGTTTTCTGAAGTGTTCCTGAGCCCATGTGGTGATATCCTTTACACACTGATGTGGCTTTTTGATGCAGTACCGCCTGAGGGATGGAAGGTCACGGGCATTCAATGTTACGTGCAGTGATTTCTCCAGATTCTCTGAACCTTTTGATGATATTACGGAGCGTGGATGGTGAAATCCCTAAATTCCTTGCAATAGCTGCTTGAGAAATGTTGTTCTTCAACAATTTGCTCAGGCATTTGTTGACAAAGTGGTGACCCTCGCCCCGTCCTTGTTTGTGAATGACTGAGCATTTCATGGAAGCTGCTTTTATACCCAATCATGGCACCCACCTGTTCTCAATTAGCCTGTTCACCTGTGGGATGTTCCAAATAAGAGCATTCCTCAACTTTCTCACTCTTTTTTGCCACTTGTGCCAGCTTTTTTTTGTAAACACGTTGCAGGCATCAAATTCCAAATGAGCGAATATTTGTAAAAAATACCAAAGTTTACCAGTTCGAATGTTAAATATCTTGTCTTTGCAGTCTATCCAATTGAATATAAGTTGAAAAGGATTTGTTGTATTCTCTTTTTATTTACCATTTACACAACGTGACAACTTCACCGCTTGTGGGGTTTGTAGTACTTACAAAATCCTCATTTAGATAAGGTGCACTGCACCCTTTTTTCAATTGTACACACATAGTTAGTAGAACATTGTAAACACACAGTTAGTAGAACAATGTACACACATAGTTAGTAGAACATTGTACACACATAGTTAGTAGAACATTGTACACACATAGTTAGTAGAACATTGTACACACATAGTTAGTAGAACAATGTACACACATAGTTAGTAGAACAATGCCATACGTGCTATTTTACAGATTGCACGTGCTGTTTAGCGCGAGGTATTTAGATCTTAGTAAATCGGGCCCATAGTCTATCTTTCACACACACACACACACACACACACACACACACACACACACACACACACACACACACACACACACACACACACACACACACACACACACACACACACACACACACACACACACACACACACACACATGCATTATCTGATGCTGGCTTTGAGCGGCGGCGGCACATGAAGCGCTGCAGAGAATTAGAAAGGTCCTGAGGTCAAGCTGAGGTGAAGTGGGCTGCGAAAGGTCATGAGATTAGGAAAGATAACTTGGACCCACACCAGCCGCACCCTGGGTCAGCCCTCTCAGGTTACCCGGGGTTTTACAGCCTCCAATAACCTCCCAACCTTGGACATGGACTTGAGAAGTGAACCGCTGAAGGAGGAGGATTTGGTAATGGGGTCAGTTTCTGCTGGACCATGAAGCAGCCTTAATGTGCCGCAAGACTCCAAAGGTCAAAGGCATCTCTTATCTCTGCCTTGCCGTGACCTTTACGGCCAATTGGGAAGCTCGGTGACCTTCACCGCAGCTGCGGGCAGCCGGCCGGGGGTGTGTGACGTGTAAGAGAGGTGTGTGATGTATAAGAGAGGTGTGTGACGTGTAAGAGAGGTGTGTGATCCACCTCAGCAGCTTCAAAGTGACCCAGTCTGATCAATTTATCACCACGGCCTTGTGGGAACACAGGAAGTGGCTGATGGAGCAGGCTGACCTTTTCCTACACACACACACACACACACACACACACACACACACACACACACACACACACACACACACACACACACACACACACACACACACACCTTAACACACACACTCACCTTAAAACACACACACCTACACACACACACCTTAACACATGCACACACACACCTACACACACACACCTTAACACAAGCACACACTTACACACACACACCTACACACACACATACACCTACACACACACCTACACACACCTACACACACACACACACACATACACCTACACATGCACACACACCTACACACACACACCTACACACACACATACACCTACACACACCTACACACACCTACACACACACACACACACCTACACATGCACACACACTTACACACACACCTACACAAACACACACACACCTACACACACGCACACACACACACACACACACACACACACACACCTACACACACACACCTACACACACCTACACTAAACACACCTACACACACACACACACTTACACACACCTACACACACACACACACCTACACACGCACACACACTTACACATTGTTGGAAGCATATCCATATTTAAGTGTTACTTCTTTCTAAACTCCTATGGTCATATAAAGAATAGCTAGTATTCTTCCTTCTTTTGAGTCTCATAGTAAGGTGTTGGCCTTCTAGATTGGAATGTGTCAGAGTAGAGATAACTCGGAGTAGTCTAAACAAAGGGAGTGGGAGCGAGGGACAGAGGGAAGATCACGGGACTTCCGGGGGGTTTGAGCTAGACCGAGCTAGACCGATCTGGACCGGGCTAGGGAACGCTTGGGTGCTGGGTTGGTCTCAGGTTTGTCCTCTAAGCTTTGAGAATAAACTACAAAATACCAACTATTGCCTGGAGATTGAATGTAAACATCAGCTTATTGCCATAAAAAGAATCTGGGAGAGACTAGCAATTTGAATTCCCCATTGGAGGAATGCTGGTCAACGCAACAACATGAACACACACCTACACACACACACACACACACACACACACACACACACACACACACACACACACACACACACACACACACACACCTACACACGCCTACACACGCACACACCTACACACACACACTTACACACACCTACACACATACACACACACACACCTACACACGCCTACACACGCACACACCTACACACACACACTTACACACACCTACACACGCACACACACACGCACCTACACACACACACACTTACACACACACACACACACACACACACACCTTAACACACACACACACACCTACACACACACACCTTAACACACGCGCACACACACACACACCTACACACACACACCTTAACACAAGCACACACCTACACACACATACACCTACACACACACCTACACACACCTACACACACACACACCTACACACACACACACACACCTACACATGCACACACACCTACACACACACCTACACACACACACACACACACCTACACACACACACACACACACACACACACATACCTACACACACACACACACACTTACACACACCTACACCGAACACACCTACACACACACACACACACACACACCTACACACACCTACACACACACACACCTACACACGCACACACACTTACACATGCACACACACCTACACACACACCTACACACACACCTACACACACACACACACACACACTTACACACACACACACACTTACACACACACACACCTACACGCGCACACACCTACACACACACCTACACACACACACACCTACACACGCACACATCTACACACACACACCTACACACACACACACACACCTACACACACACACACACACACACACCTACACACGCACACACACCTACACACACACACACACACACACACCTACACATGCACACACACTTACACACACACACACACCTACACACACACACACACACACACCTACACATGCACACACACCTACAAACACACCTACACACACACACACACACCTACACACACGCACACACACACACACACCTACACACACACACACACTTACACACACCTACACCGCACACACCTACACACACACCTACACACACCTACACACACACACACCTACACACGCACACACACACACACTTACACACACACACACACACTTACACACGCACACACCTACACGCGCACACACCTACACACACACCTACACACACACACACACCTACACACACACACACCTACACACGCACACACACCTACACACACACACACACCTACACACAGACACACACACACTCACACACCTACACACACCTACAAACGCACACACACCTACACACACCTACACACACCTACAAAAGCACACACACCTACACACACCTACAAACGCACACACACCTACACACACCTACACACACCTACAAAAGCACACACACCTACACACACCTACAAAGGCACACACACCTACACACACCTACACACACCTAAAAAGGCACACACACCTACACACACCTACAAAGGCACACACACACCTACACACACACAGTCATTGCTAAACAAAGTAAATACCACAAACAGCGAGACTTATGGTAAATGTTGGGAATGTCTTGTTGCATTTGTGCTGTGCTTCATTTCCTGCAGCCCAGATGGTGGACCACTCAACTTGTCCTGCAGCCACAGACGCACACGTCATGATGAAAGTGGCCAGCATCCACCCAGAAAGTCGGCTGTGTCGCGGTTTCACAAAAGAGATTGGGGGGTATGGGGGGTGTGTGTGTGTGTGGGGGGGGGGGGGGGGGGGAGTCAATGAAGGCCTGCTTTGAATTCTAAAGTGGGCTCACATCTGGAGCTTGGAATGCCTTTTTTCCTCTGCCGGCACGACTAGACCACCTGACCCAGGTGAATGCACACACACACACACACACACACACACACACACACACACACACACACACACACACACACACACACACACACACACACACACACACACACACACACACACACACACACACACACACACTATATTGCCAAAAGTATTTGGCCACCTGCCTTGACTCACATATGAAGTTGAAGTGCCATCCCATGGAATTGTCCAAAATGTTTTGGTATCCTGGAGCATTCAAAGTTCCTTTCACTGGAACTAACTCCTGAAAAACAACCCCACACCATAATTCCTCCTCCACCAAATTTCACACTGGGCACATTGCAGACCGAAATGTAGCGTTCTCCTGGCA
This sequence comes from Entelurus aequoreus, assembly GCF_033978785.1. Lineage (NCBI taxonomy): Eukaryota > Metazoa > Chordata > Actinopteri > Syngnathiformes > Syngnathidae > Entelurus > Entelurus aequoreus. The sequence goes on from NC_084731.1 coordinate 1,460,747, forward strand.
ACCTCCAAAGCCAGACTGGTCCATCAGATGTAAAAGTGTGATTCATCAGTCCAGAGAAGGCGTCTCCACTGCTATAGAGTCCAGTGGTGATGTCCTTTACACCACTGCATCCCACGCTTTGCATTGGACTTGGTGATGTATGGCTTAGATGCAGCTGCTCGGCCATGGAAAGCCATTCCGTGAAGCTCTCTGTGTACTGTACGTGGGCTAATTGGAAGGTGACATGAAGTTTGTAGCAAGTGACTGTGCAGAAAGTCTTTGCACTATGCTGACCTCTCTGGCAGTTTACCTGGCCTACCACTTGGTGGCTGACTTGCTGTTGTTCACAAACTCTTCACTTTTCTTAGAATAAAGTTGACTTTGGAATATTTAGGGCTGAAAGTTGACTGCATGTACATATAATAGATATATAATAAAAATTAATATAAGTGGATATTAAGAATATGTGAAAGTTTGACTTCTACCTTGTCTACTTCTGTGACAACCTCCTTAAAGTTTTACAATCAATCAGAAATATCAAGCAGCTAAAATGTGCCAAACATGGATAAGTGTGATTACATGCTTTGTAATACATTTAAATGGATGTCATTTTGAATTTTTTATGGTGAATGGATGTTTTTTTATACTGTCCACAACGTTCAGTGAGCAGGTTGTGTTATGTGTGACCGTGTCTGTTGACATTTTGTGTTGGTTGGATATGTTTTTTGTTCTTATTTGTATTTATTTTTTTTCGCACCATGACTAGGGAGGGTTGTTTGCATTAGGTCAAATAAATAAATGCTGCACTTGCACATGGCCAGAGTATAATTAAAGGTCATTGACTGTAATACCCACGTTGTCCACGAAATGGCGACATGATGACAGTATCAAAATTGTTAGACTATCAAAATAAATGCAATCTCTTTCCGGGTAAGATTCCTTATGAAAGTCATGACATCTCGCGGGCCAAATTGAAGATGTCAGCGGGTCATAGTTTGGACATCCTGCTTAATATCCATTTGGCGTGAGTTAGATGTTGAAAAAAACAAAAGAAGAAGAAGATTAAAGTCACTTCCAACTTTCTATACATTTTTGGTATGCAAAAACCTTCTTGGAGAAAGTTTGTCATGCCTTCTTTTGTCATAATCTGTGGTCTCAATCATGTTTTTGTTGTTTTCTGTTAGTTTTAAGACTTCATTAGTTGCTGTTTTTGTGCACCGTTGTTTGTTTTAGTTTCCATGGCGACTTATGGTTTTCACCTGCCTCTTGCGTTCGGGACACACCTGTTTCTAATCAGGAGACTATTATTCAAGCCTGTCTTTGCCAGATAGTCATCCTGGCGTCATTGCTTGTTTTTGTGCGTTACCATAGTTCATGCTGCTCGTTTCAGGTCTGATTCCTTGGTTATGCTAGTTGTCATGCCACAGTTTCATGTTTGTTCTTGCTATGCCATAGTTCACGCTAAGTGTTATCGTCTATATTTTCTGCGTTAAGTTTTTTGTTCTTTAGCCTCTCGTGCGTACGGCACGCTTTCCTTTTGTTTTTGTCTTTTGTGATGTGGAGGATTTTGAATAATTAAATATGTTCTTACCTTCGCGCCTTGTCCGAAATAGTCCGATTGCATCCCGGGAGAACAATCCTCGCAGTAAGCTGCGAAAACCCCCTCGTTATGACATCTTTAAAGACCATTTCAAAAGCAAAAGAACTGAAGAATCACAAAATAAGTACAAAATATTTCAAAACATTTAAGAAGCATCTTGGTTACGCAGGAAACAATACAGCATTAAAATATTAGACAATAAAAACATCAGCGTAACAAGAGTCATAATCAACCTAATCAAGAAAACTCACCACCTGCAATAATTTATAAATGATAATGCAAAAAACGATATTGCAGAAAATGTAGAAACATGTGTTAGGATCCGCTGCTCGGATCACAGTTTGTTTACTTTTTAGTGTCACGTGTGTTTTCAGCACCTTGTGTTTGTTTCTGTTGCCATGACGGCAGATTGTGCTCACCTGCCTCTGGTTAGCGTTCGGGACGCGCACCTGTTGCCCGAGCGCTAATCAGAGGGCTATTTAGTCTTTGCCCGGGCGTCACTCGGACTGGCTTGCTAGTTTGCTTTTATGCAACAGCTAACGACTTCTTCGATTCCTGCTAGCTTTCATGCTATATTATCTTGCTTGCTAGCTCCCATGCTAGTCCCTTTGTTTTTGTCTTTTGCGCTATGTACACGTCTTTGTTTTTTTTCCCTGCTATGATTTATTTGCTTAAATAAATCATTTTCCTACCTGCACGCTGTGTCCGAAGCCCGTCTGCATTCCTGGGAGAACAACCTCGCACCACGATGCGACCAGGTCGTTACAACATGTTTAAAAAAATGACTGGACTAAACCAGGAATAAAAGATCCCCAATCTATTGTCATTTAAGGACTGGAATGATACTATAGCAGTATTTCCTACAGGACTGCAGTCTATTTGTGGTGGGAGGTCTAATCATGTCATTTGCATAATGTGCCTTGTGGCATGCATGTAGAATGCAAGGTACGCTGTAGGAAAGGGGAATAACATCGTGGAAGAGACAACAAGTAAGCAAAAACATATCATCAAAAGTAAAATCGTACTTTCTTCTGAATTGTTGTTACTTCTTTGAGAAAATATCTGGAGCAACAAAAACATCAACTGGCAACAGTTCAGAGCAATCGGATTTAACAAAACCTCTTGGAGCTGGATGCAGTCTTACTTGGAGGGGAGGGAGCAGGTGGTAGAGGTGAACGGCACCGTGTCCCCCTCCCTCTCGGTGAACTGTGGAGTCCCCCAAGGCAGTATATTGGGACCTTTACTGTTCCTAATATACATAAACGACATGTCATCGGCATGTGACTGTGAATTGTTTTTGTTTGCGGATGACTCTGCCCTGCTGGTATCCGGCAAGGACAAGTCACAGGTGGAGAAAATCCTCAGTGCTGAGCTCTGTAGAATTTGCACCTGGCTCGCTGACAACAAGCTATCCATCCACTTGGGTAAAACAGAATCCATCCTGTTTGGGTCCCACATCAAACTTAAGAGAGTCAATCACTTCACCATAAAAGTAGGTGACAGTGTCATCACCAGGAAAGATGAGGTCACCTACCTAGGTTCCATTCTAGAGGCTAACCTTTCCTGTGATAAAATGGCAACCAAGGTAATCAAAAAGGTTAACCAACGAACGAGATTTCTCTACAGAATTTCCTCTCTGGTCAACAAAAGCACCTTGAGGATTCTGGCGGGAACTCTCGTTCAACCCTTTTTCGATTACGCATGCACCTCCTGGTACCCTAGCACCTCCAAAACCCTCAAATCTAAACTCCAAACATCTCAGAACAAGCTAGTCAGGTTACTTCTAGACCTCCACCCCAGATCCCACCTCACTCCTACCCACTTCTCTAAAGTGGGCTGGCTCAAGGTGGAGGACAGAGTTAAACAACTTGCACTGAGCCTAGTCTATAAAATCCGCTACACCTCCCTGATACCGAAGTACATGTCAAACTACTTCCTTAACGTAAATGACCGCCATAACCACAACACCAGGGGGTGCTCCACTAACCACGTTAAACCCAGATTCCGAACTAACAAAGGTCTTAACTCATTCTCTTTCTATGCCACATCAATGTGGAATGCGCTCCCAACAGGTATAAAAGAAAGGGCATCTCTATCCTCCTTCAAAACCGCTATAAAAGTTCACCTCCAGGCAGCTACAACCCTAAACTAACACCCTCCCCGGATTGCTAATAATCAAATGTAAACAATCAAATGCAGATTCTTTTTCTTATGCCTTCTGATCTCTCTCTCTCTCTCTCTCTCTCTCTCTCTCTATGTCCACTACTTGATGTCCATACCCCCCCCCCCCCACCCCACCCCCCCTCCACACTCCTGATTGTAAATAATGTAAATAATTCAATGTGATTATCTTGTGTGATGACTGTATTATGATGATAGTATATATGATAGTATATATCTGTATCATGAATCAATTTAAGTGGACCCCGACTTAAACAAGTTGAAAAACTTATTCGGGTGTTACCATTTAGTGGTCAATTGTACGGAATATGTACTTCACTGTGCAACCTACTAATAAAAATCTCAATCAATCAATCAATCAAACACTGCTACGTCTTCTTATTCTCTGGCAGACCAGGGGCCGTACTTATCAAGCTTCTTAGAATTACTCCTAAGAAGTCTGCTAAGAGTTGACTTAAGAGTAAATAAATTCTTGGCTGAAAGCTGCACTTAAAAGTTAGTTATCAAGCGTCTTACTCACACTTTCAGCGAAGTGTAGGACTGAATCTTAAGTGTCACACTCAGAGCTGAATTACGACATTACTATGTGCCGTAAACGCAATTTTAGGTGACGTCATTTCTGTGTCCATAGAAATGACCAATCACGGAAGGGAATCCCTCGTCTAAGAATAAAGAAATATCTTGGAAATATTTAAGTGGACAATGGGAGTGTATATTTTGACAATAAACTACAAAATAATACAAAACAAACTAGTCCCCGCCGGCACTCACGCTACCGCTCCCTCTCTTCTCTCGCCCACACACTCACTGACGTCACTCACCTCACGGCCACACACATACGCTACTGTCATAACATTTTCTTTTCAATTCATTAATTAGGCAACTAATTTGAAACTGGTGTGGGTGGCTCTATATATACTAGCCCACTGCAGCCACATGCAGAAATCAACAAGGAATCGAAAAGTATTAAATCTGTGACAAAAATAATATCCGCTCTGTCTAAACGATACCGTTTGATCAGCTGCTCGTCATAAAAAAAAAAAAAAACATTGTTCCGTTCCCTGAACGTTGGCGCACGTCTCTCTCGCCTCAGTGCCATCCCCTGCTGGCAACTCCTAACCACTTAAGACACCTCTGAAGGTCTCTTAAATATCGTGGAGAGTAGGAGTGATTCTTAGACTTAAGAACGTTGATAAAAAGCTTTTATTCTTAAGTTTGAGAGTAGGACTAAATTTCGCAAATTCTCAGGACTTAAGTGTAAAATGGCACTCTAAGAAGCTTGATAAGTACGGCCCCAGGTGCGTAAAAGTTGTGTTAAGACGTTGTGAATCTTCCTGTCGGTTTTCAGTAATCTAAACATGATATAAATACGTACAAAACGAAGAATAATATGTTAGTTTTTGTAAGTTTGCAAGGTCTGCTTGTAGGCTCTGGATGAGGACCTCAGTCCACCAATGGGAGGATGATGTCATCATCAGAGACCCCCCCACCCCCCCACGCCCCGGATTCTGAGTTCTGCTCCCATTTTGCCTTCCCGATGCTGCCACTCAGATGGGAGACAGGAATAGGGTCTCACATTCCTCGCACCTTAACAAGAGAAAAGCTCATTGATCTTATATTGGCCAATCCGCTGCCCGCTGAACAAAAGGTGAAAGTGAAAGTGAAACAAGCGGCAGGTTTAGCTTGCCTGTCTGGCTGAAGTGAGACTCGGGTGAGGATGCATGGACTGCAATGTTTTCGTTATAAGCGCCCTTTCCAACTTTGTGCTGAGGATTTTGTGTATGAGACCGCAAGGACTTAGTTCATTGGTACCCGGGTCTAGTCCAGCCATTACTGACCCACACCTGCTGGTCTTACCCATCCTCACTTAATCACGTGCGGAAAACTAATTAAAACAATCAAACAAAAATACGCACATAGAAGAAAACGTAAACATTAAAGGCCTACTGAAATGAATTGTTTTTATTTAAACGGGGATAGCAGATCCATTCTATGTGTCATACTTGATCATTTCGCGATATTGCCATATTTTTGCTGAAAGGATTTAGTAGAGAACCTCGACGATAAAGTTTTGGTCGCTGATAAAAAAGCCTTGCCTGTAGCGGAAGTAGCGTGACGTCACAGGTTGAAAGGCTCCTCACATTTCCACATTGTTTACACCAGCAGCGAGAGCCATTCGGACCGAGAAAGCGACGATTACCCCATTAATTTGAGCCAGGATGAAAGATTTGTGGATGAGGAACGTGAGAGTGAAGGACTAGAGTGCAGTGCAGGACGTATCTTTTTTCGCTCTGACTGTAACTTAGGTACAAGCTGGCTCATTGGATTCCACACTTTCTCCTTTTTCTATTGTGGATCACGGATTTGTATTTTAAACCACCTGGGATACTATATCCTCTTGAAAATGAGAGTCCAGAACGCGGAATGGACATTCACAGTGACTTTTATCTCCACGACAATACATCGGTGAAGCACTTTAGCTACAGAGCTAACGTGATAGCATCGGGCTTAACTGCAGATAGAAACAAAAGAAATAAGCCCCTGACTGGAAGGATAGACAGAAGATCAACAATACTATTAAACCGTGGACATGTAAATACACGGTTAATAATTCCCAGCTTGGCGATGCTTAACAATGCTGTTGCTAACGACGCCATTGAAACTAACTTAGCTATGGGACCTCACAGAGCTATGCTAAAAACATTAGCGCTCCACCTACGCCAGCCAGCCCTCATCTGCTCATCAACACCCGGGCTCACCTGCGTTCCAGCGATCGACGGCGCGACGAAGGACTTCACCCGATCATCGATGCGGTCGGCGGCTAGCATCGGATAGCGCGTCTGCTATCCAACTCAAAGTCCTCCTGGTTGTGTTGCTGCAGCCAGCCGCTAATACGCCGATCCCACCTACAACTTTCTTCTTTGCAGTCTTCATTGTCCATTAAACAAATTGCAAAAGATTCACCAACACAGATGTCCAGAATACTGTGGAATTATGCAATGAAAACAGAGCTGTTTTGTATTGGATACAATGTGTCCCAATACTTCCGTTTCAACCATTGACGTCACACGCATACGTCATCATACATAGACGTTTTCAAGCGGAAGTTTAGCGGGAAATGTAAAATGTCACTTTATAAGTTAACCCGGCCGTATTGGCATGTGTTGCAATGTTAAGATGTCATCATTGATATATAAACTATCAGACTGCGTGGTCGCTAGTAGTGGCTTTCAGTAGGCCTTTAAATATTACAACTGCCGTAGGTTCAAAAATCATTTACTGTATTATCGCTTATTCTCTAGATGTCTTTGCAGAAAGCTACAAATAAATGTGCAAGCAGTGGCTATTTTGGTAATAACACTTTTATGTAAAAGTCAGCTGGCCAGTTGGAGCGTTGTCAAAATAAACAGATTCCATTTGATAGCATGCGGCTAAAGAACAATGGGAGACTGGGCTTTCTGCGCCGCCGCTCCCAGTCTGTGGAACGCTCTCCCTGACCACCTGAGGGCACCACAGACTGTGGATGCTTTTAAAAAAAGGCTTAAAAGCATTTCTTTTTTTTTTTAAAAAAGCCTTTTTTTAGATACATGCATACTAGTTATAGCTATTTGGCTGTTCTAGTTTTATTTGTATTTATTTCTTTATTATCTTTTTATTTATTTATTTATTTTTAAATGTTTTAATACATTGTAGCACTTTGAGATTGTTTACTCAATACAAAGTGCTTTTTACAAATAAAATATATTATTATTATTATAATAAAGAGTGTACCTTTTTTCTGCTGAAGGATCCACAAGTGATGGTCTCCAAAGATCAGTCAGCAGCAACATCAATCAGGACTATCAGCTGTGAGGACCTGAGGTCACAAGGATATTCCATTACATTTGCTGACCTTTCACCTTGGCTCAATCACTTGCTGCCAGGTGTGGAAGTGGGATTCGTTTACGTTTCCAGTCGATCCCGGGATGATTCTGATGGATGACGATGTCATTTTTAATGCCCACACATGGACTAACGTGTGGAGGCGGGGCCAATGTGATGACATGTTCTGGCGAGGAAGAAAAGATGAAGTTGCTGTGCGTCCATGAATTGATTAACGTGGAGCCCGACTTAAAGGCCTACTGAAATGAGATTGTCTTATTCAAACGGGGATAGCAGATCCATTCTATGTGTCATACTTCATCATTTCGCGATATTGCCATATTTTTGCTGAAAGGATTTAGTAGAGAACATCGACGATAAAGTTCGCAACTTTTGCTCGCTGATAAAAAAAGCCTTGCCTGTACCGGAAGTAGCGTGACGTCGCAGGTTGAAAGACTCCTCACATTTCCCCATTGTTTACACCAGCAGCGAGAGAGATTCGGACCGAGAAAGCGACGATTACCCATCAATTTGAGCGAGGATGAAAGATTTGTGGATGAGGAAAGTGAGAGTGAAGGACTAGAGGGCAGTGGAAGCGATTCAGATAGGGAAGATGCTGTGAGAGGCGGGTGGGACCTGATATTCAGCTGGGAATGACTACAACAGTAAATAAACACAAGACATATATATACTCTATTAGCCACAACACAACCAGGCTCATATTTAATATGCCACAAATGAATCCGCATAACAAACACCTCCCCCCCTCCCGTCCATATAACCCACCAATACAACTCCAACACCCGCACAACACACTCAATCCCACAGCCCAAAGTACCGTTCACCTCCCCAAAGTTCATACAGCACATATATTTACCCAAAGTTACGTACGTAACATGCACATAGCGGCAAGCGATCAAATGTTTGGAAGCCGCAGGTGCGTACTCACGGTAGCGCGTCTGCTATCCAACTCAAAGTCCTCCTGGTAAGAGTCTCTGTTGTCCCAGTTCTCGACAGGCCAATGGTAAAGCTTGACTGTCATCATTCGGGAATGTAAACAATGAAACACCGGCTACGATGTAGCCGCCACGTGTTTGTGTTGCTGCAGCCGGCCGCTAATACGCCGCTTCCCACTTACAGCTTTCTTCTTTGCTGTCTCCATTGTTCATTAAACAAATTGCAAAAGATTCACCAACGCAGATGTCCCGAATACTGTGGAATTTTGCAATGAAAACAGACGACTTAATACAGTGGTTCTCAAACTTTTTTTGTCATCCCCCACTTTGGACAAGGGGGAGTTTTCAAGCCCCACCTGCCCCCAACGCCCCAACAGAACGCTAATGCCAAGCTTAACATTTTCAAATTTATTGAACATCAAGTAACATCAAGTTGTATACATTCAAACTCAATAACATCAAGATCAATAATAAATAAAATAATTGTGCAGCTGTGGTATAACTTGCATCAAGTTCAATATCAAATTAAATAACTAGCATCAATTCAATAATAAATAAAACAAAAGTGTTATAACTTGCATCAAGTTCAATAATAAATCAAAAAAAGTGTTATAACTTGCATCAAGTTCAATAATAAATCAAAAAATGTGTTATAACTTGCATCAAGTTCAATAATAAATCAAATAAAAGTGCTATAACTTGCATCAAGTTCAATAATAAATCAAATAACTTGCATCAAGTTCAATAATAAATGAAAATAAAAGTGCCACTTTGCAATCTTTGCCAAAAAAAGGAGAACAGGGCAAGTGAACATGAGTTTTACAGTACTCCAGCATTAGTGGCTGCAATGAGCCTGTTTTGCACTGCACAGCTTTTCAAATGGGGGTTGCAGGCTTGACACTGCCACTGTTAAAACCTCATTGAATTCGGGGCTGAGCTGCCTTGACGCGAGTGTTTCCCGGTGAATGACACATTGTGTCCAATGCGCATTTGGCGCAACCCTCTTTATTAGAGCCTGCAGCCCGTTTCTTGACTTTGCCATGCGCGCCATCAGAGCAAAAGCCCACACAGTTTTCCCATTTAAGGTCGTGTTCTTTGAGGAAACTGTCCATTATCTTGAACAGCTCATCAGCAGTGGCTCTATTTTTTATGTATTTGCAAAACAGCAAATCCTCGCACAGTGACTCGCCATTCACAAAGCTTCCGCTTAGCCCCGCCCCCATTAGTTACTGTTGCTATGTCAGTAAACTTTCGCTCCTACCTAGAAGCCTACAGGAAAAATAAGTAATTTACATTTATCTATATAGCAGATTTCACAGACATAATCACAAAGTGATTTACAGTGTGTATAGAAAATGAAAGCATAGTAAAAAAAAAAATCAAAGAATATAATAATAAAAAAATTTAAAAAATCTAAGTGAAATTTCCTCCCGTTCCTCGCGCCCCACCTGTCATGTCTCTATTCCCCACCAGTGGGGACACTTTGAGAAACACTGACTTAATAGCTGACCACCATGCTGTCCCAAAATGTCCGCTACAATCCGTGACGTCACGCGCAAACGTCATCATACCGAGACGTTTTCAGCAGGATATTTCGCGAAAAATTTAAAATGGCCCTTTACTAATCTAACCCGGCCGTATTGGCATGTGTTGCAATGTTAAGATTTCATCATTGATATATAAACTATCAGACTGCGTGGTCGCTAGTAGTGGCTTTCAGTAGGCCTTTAAACTTATTGGGGTGTTACCATTTAGTGGTCAATTGTAGGGAATATGTACTGTACTGTGCAAACTGTACTGTTTCATATCAGAAAACAATCTAAAGTTGTGTTGTGAGTTGTGTGTAGTGTGTGAATGTTGGCCTGTGATGACTCGTCCGGAGTGTGCCCCCGCCACCCCGAAAGGGACAAGCGGTAGGAAATGGATGAATGAATGGATGTACATTTCCAGAGTGTGCTTGTTCTATTTTGGGCCAAAGTAAAAGAAAGAAAACAATCTTTTTGAAGTTATTATGCCATCATTTTACGTGGGAATAGACTTTCCTTCATGCTAAAATAAGTTTGACATTCAGCACATCTGGAATGTGCTAAATCACAGTCACAAACAAATGACCTCGTCACAAGACACAGGAGAGAGAAAGTCACTTTTCCGTGATCGTACTTCTTGTAGAAATGTTGAACATACTGTTGATGATGTACTCGTTCTCTCCAGCTTCCCTCCAGAAGGATGTGGTTGGACTCTGCTGATGAATGTGTGTTACTAGTGAGTGTGGCAGCGACTGTGGGGGAGTCAACATCCCGCTGCTTGTTGTTTGACAGCCTTGACACATCTTCATTGGCTGACAGCCAAGCACACACACATTCCCATGCCCGTGACACACACACACACACACACATGTGCCACGTTCCCATGCCCGTGGGACCCTGCCCTGGATGGGAACCTTCAAGGCTGCTGGTCGTCAGCTCCAACTAATATACAGCATTCTGATCCTGGAGATACTATACACACTTACACACTACTGGAGATACTATACACAAACACACTACTGGAGATACTATACACAAACACACTTACACACTACTGGAGATACTATACACAAACACACTTACACACTACTGGAGATACTATACACAAACACACTACTGGAGATACTATACACAAACACACTTACACACTACTGGAGATACTATACACAAACACACTTACACACTACTGGAGATACTATACACAAACACACTTACACACTACTGGAGATACTATACACAAACACACTTACACACTACTGGAGATACTATACACAAACACACTTACACACTACTGGAGATACTATAACCAAACACACTACTGGAGATACTATACACAAACACACTTACACACTACTGGAGATACTATAACCAAACACACTTACACACTACTGGAGATACTATACACAAACACACTACTGGAGATACTATACACAAACACACTTACACACTACTGGAGATACTATACACAAACACACTTACACACTACTGGAGATACTATAACCAAACACACTACTGGAGATACTATACACAAACACACTTACACACTACTGGAGATACTATACACAAACACACTACTGGAGATACTATACACAAACACACTACTGGAGATACTATACACAAACACACTTACACACTACTGGAGATACTATACACAAACACACTTACACACTACTGGATATACTATACACAAACACACTTACACACTACTGGAGATACTATACACAAACACACTTACACACTACTGGAGATACTATACACAAACACACTTACACACTACTGGAGATACTATACACAAACACACTTACACACTACTGGAGATACTATACACAAACACACTACTGGAGATACTATACACAAACACACTTACACACTACTGGAGATACTATACACAAACACACTTACACACTACTGGAGATACTATACACAAACACACTTACACACTACTGGAGATACTATACACAAACACACTTACACACTACTGGAGATACTATACACAAACACACTTACACACTACTGGAGATACTATAACCAAACACACTACTGGAGATACTATACACAAACACACTTACACACTACTGGAGATACTATAACCAAACACACTTACACACTACTGGACATACTATACACAAACACACTACTGGAGATACTATACACAAACACACTTACACACTACTGGAGATACTATACACAAACACACTTACACACTACTGGAGATACTATAACCAAACACACTACTGGAGATACTATACACAAACACACTTACACACTACTGGAGATACTATAACCAAACACACTACTGGAGATACTATACACAAACACACTACTGGAGATACTATACACAAACACACTTACACACTACTGGAGATACTATACACAAACACACTTACACACTACTGGATATACTATACACAAACACACTTACACACTACTGGAGATACTATACACAAACACACTTACACACTACTGGAGATACTATACACAAACACACTACTGGAGATACTATACACAAACACACTTACACACTACTGGAGATACTATACACAAACACACTACTGGAGATACTATACACAAACACACTTACACACTACTGGAGATACTATACACAAACACACTTACACACTACTGGAGATACTATACACAAACATACTCACACACTACTGGAGATACTATACACAAAAACACTTACACACTACTGGACATACTATACACAAACACACTTACACACTACTGGAGATACTATACACAAACACACTTACACACTACTGGAGATACTATACACAAACACACTTACACACTACTGGAGATACTATACACAAACACACTTACACACTACTGGAGATACTATACACAAACACACTTACACACTACTGGAGATACTATACACAAACATACTTACACACTACTGGAGATACTATACACAAACACACTTACACACTACTGGAGATACTTTTCACAAACACACTTACACACTACTGGAGATACTATACACAAACACACTTACACACTACTGGAGATACTATACACAAACACACTTACACACTACTGGAGATACTATACACAAACACACTACTGGAGATACTATACACAAACACACTTACACACTACTGGAGATACTATACACAAACACACTTACACACTACTGGAGATACTATACACAAACACACTTACACACTACTGGACATACTATACACAAACACACTTACACACTACTGGAGATACTATACACAAACACACTTACACACTACTGGAGATACTATACACAAACACACTTACACACTACTGGACATACTATACACAAACACACTTACACACTACTGGAGATACTATACACAAACACACTTACACACTACTGGAGATACTATACACAAACACACTTACACACTACTGGAGATACTATACACAAACACACTTACACACTACTGGAGATACTATACACAAACACACTTACACACTACTGGAGATACTATACACAAACACACTTACACACTACTGGAGATACTATACACAAACACACTTACACACTACTGGAGATACTATACACAAACACACTTACACACTACTGGAGATACTATACACAAACATACTTACACACTACTGGAGATACTATACACAAACACACTTACACACTACTGGACATACTATACACAAACACACTTACACACTACTGGAGATACTATACACAAACACACTTACACACTACTGGAGATACTATACACAAACACACTTACACACTACTGGACATACTATACACAAACACACTTACACACTACTGGAGATACTATACACAAACACACTTACACACTACTGGAGATACTATACACAAACACACTTACACACTACTGGAGATACTATACACAAACACACTTACACACTACTGGAGGCAACCTATTAATATTGTATTTATTTTATGTATTTATCTTACCCTTTTTTTGTGCCTTTTACTAATAATTCAAATAAAGGTGTTATAAAAACATTTATAAATGTAAAAATAGTGGAAGTTATTATTATCATTATTATTTTCAAACATGTTCTTGCAAAGTAAAGATCAAGTGCAGCAGGAAGCAGCCCGCCAGCTCCCTCCAGTGGTCGACGACGGAATGGAGCTCAGAGTCCAAAGATGAAACAACTCATCCAAGCACACATTTATTATTTGTCATAATATTGACTTATGTCAACGTGCGTAGTAACATGAATGTGTCTGAGCATCCGTGCTTCCCTCCTTCGCACTTTGTCATCTTTTTTAGAGAATTAAATGAGCTTTTAGTCTGACGTGTGATGAATTCAAGTGTTAGTACACTGCAAAAACCGACATCTAAGTAAGATGAAATATCTCAAATAAGGCTGATATTTGCTTATTTTCTGTCTGATAAGATCATTCTTCTCACTAAGCAGATTTGATGTTAGAGTGTTTTACTTGTTTTAAGTGTTTTGCTCCTAAATGATGTCAGTAAGATATTACAGCTTGTTGCTGAGATGTGATGAGCTATATTGAGTAAAACATGCTTGAAACTAGAATATCAACTGTTGTGTCATCAACACTCACAAGTAGAAAACTACTTTTTCAAAGTCATCATTTCTTATTTCAAGCATGAAATAAAAAATCATGACTTTGACACAATTGTGTCTCATAATTAAAACAGATGACAGCCAAATGGACTTTGCTGTTTTATTTCCAATGAAACAATAGAAAACACGTACTCATATAGTAGTACAGTTGGCACAGTACAGTACACTGACCGTTAATATTTAAACATTTAACATGTGACATTTCTAACTATTTGGAACAGAAATAGTTCATGCACATTCAGATGAATTCTTCAAAATTACAATTAAAAAAAATGTATATATATATATATTGACGGAGGCAGATAATTACATATATCCATATTTGTGTGTTACTTCTTAACTTTCATAGTCATATTACAAATAGCTAATGTTCCATATTGTACTCTTTTCCTTTTGTCATCATCTCATGAAGGTGTGCTTACATTGTGGGGCCACCTGGAGCTAGGAGGCAGAGAGGAGGAACCCTCCTGGCTTCCCTTCTCAGGCCGACTCCAGATAAGAGACACAATGGGCATGTGTTTGGGGTGAGAGAGATGAGGGCGGGGGGAGATATTGAAGAAGAGAGTGTTCTCCGTGATGTTTTTCAGATCAACTTTGGCTACGCATTTCGTATGTGTTGTTCGAGGCTGGTCTCTTCAAATATTTGAAAATAAATGACAAAATACCTATTCTGTCCTGGTGGTCAATTTGAACTCAGTTTATGTGTCATCAAAAGAACTTGGGAGTGACCAGCGTTTTAAATTCCCCTTGGAGGAACATCTGGTCAGACATAACAATTTATGTATTTATATATATATATATATATATATATATATATATATATATATATATATATATATATATATATATATATATATATATATATATATATATATATATATATATATATATACAGTGGGGCAAAAAAGTATTTAGTTAGCCACCCATTGATTGTCAATGGGTGGCTGACTAAATACTTTTTTGCCCCACTGTATATATATATATATATATATATATATATATATATATATATATATATATATATATATATATATATATATATATATATATATATATATATATATATTGACTGAAAGAGCACGCACTTGGCGCGATGATGTCATGTTATTGATGGAAAAATGCAAGAAATGTAATTCCGAGTGCATATCATTATGTCAAGATAATGGCACTAGCATTTACTTCATTTAAGAATATTTTTCAACATATTGAGCAAAAAAGTCTCATATTTGTTTTTTCTACCAAAAAAAGTGCACTTGTTATTAGTGAGAATATACTTATTTGAAGGTATTTTTGGGTTTCATTGAGGTTAGCTAATTTGACTTGTTTTGGAAAGTCTTGACAAGCCAAATTTTCTTGTTCTATTGGCAGATCATTTTGCTTAGTTCAAATAAAATACCCCTCATTTTTGTATTTTTTTTCTTGTTTTCGAACACTGACTTTTTTCAGTGTGTGTATGGGGATCCACTTTCCAGTTGCCTGTTAATCCAATAATTAAAAGGTCGAATATAAATAAATTATTGTATTTGAAAAAAAAAAAAGTTTTAAACAAATGCATCATTTGTTTCCGTGCAGGGATGATGTCATTATGGTGGTACTTAATGAATTCTTAGGTCTACTACACTACTGTATTTAATGTTGTCATTATGGTGGTACTTAATGAATACTTAGGTCTACTACACTACTGTATTTAATGTTGTCATTATGGTGGTACTTAATGAATACTTAGGTCTACTACACTACTGTATTTAATGTTGTCATTATGGTGGTACTTAATGAATAATATAATGGTGGTATTTAATGAATAATATAATGGTGGTACTTAATGAATAATATAATGGTGGTACTTAATGAATAATATAATGGTGGTACTTAATGAATAATATAATGGTGGTATTTAATGAATAATATAATGGTGGTACTTAATGAATAATATAATGGTGGTACTTAATGAATAATATAATGGTGGTATTTAATGAATAATATAATGGTGGTACTTAATGAATAATATAATGGTGGTACTTAATTAATAATATAATGGTGGTACTTAATGAATAATATAATGGTGGTACTTAATGAATAATATAATGGTGGTACTTAATGAATAATATAATGGTGGTACTTAATGAATAATATAATGGAAGTACTTAATGAATAATATAATGGTGGTACTTAATGAATAATATAATGGTGGTATTTAATGAATAATATAATGGAAGTACTTAATGAATAATATAATGGTGGTATTTAATGAATAATATAATGGTGGTATTTAATGAATAATATAATGGTGGTACTTAATGAATAATATAATGGTGGTACTTAATGAATAATATAATGGTGGTATTAAATGAATAATATAATGGTGGTATTTAATGAATAATATAATGGTGGTACTTAATGAATAATATAATAGTGGTACTTAATGAATAATATAATGGTGGTATTTAATGAATAATATAATGGTGGTACTTAATGAATAATATAATGGTGGTATTTAATGAATAATATAATGGTGGTACTTAATGAATAATATAATGGTGGTATTTAATGAATAATATAATGGTGGTATTTAATGAATAATATAATGGTGGTACTTAATGAATAATATAATAGTGGTACTTAATGAATAATATAATGGTGGTACTTAATGAATAATATAATGGTGGTACTTAATGAATAATATAATAGTGGTACTTAATGAATAATATAATGGTAGTACTTAATGAATAATATAATGGTAGTGCTTAATGAAAAATATAATGGTGGTACTTAATGAATAATATAATGGTGGTATTTAATGAATAATATAATGGTGGTACTTAATGAATAATATAATGGTGGTATTTAATGAATAATATAATGGTGGTATTTGATGAATAATATAATGGTGGTATTTAATGAATAATATAATGGTGGTACTTAATGAATAATATAATAGTGGTACTTAATGAATAATATAATGGTGGTACTTAATGAATAATATAATGGTAGTGCTTAATGAATAATATAATGGTGGTACTTAATGAATAATATAATGGTGGTACTTAATGAATAATATAATGGTGGTACTTAATGAATAATATAATGGTGGTACTTAATGAATAATATAATGGTAGTACTTAATGAATAATATAATGGTGGTACTTAATGAATAATATAATGGTGGTACTTAATGAATAATATAATGGTAGTACTTGGAAAGCCGAGTGTTTTCTGAGGTGGAAGTTGGTGAGAAGAGTTTGAGAAGCTCTGTTTTAGTTGACGAAAGAATAGCGAGTGGGAGAAATAAGTGGCGAGTCCACGGGCCTCAAAGCAAACACCAAGGAGACTCAATCCACAGAGGAAAAGGTGAGGTCATGAGGTTAAATGTTCCACAATCCGACATATCTGATTTAATACGCATTGCAGAAGTAGAGGGGCGTCCAGAGGGGGTGTCTACCAAATAAACTCTGCGGATATTAAAGGCCAAAGGGTCGTCTGACATGTGTTTTCTGACACGCACTGATGGACAAAGCAGACCCGTCGCGTCGGAGGTGGCACACGTGTACGAGTTCTTTTGCTCTGACTTGTATCAAACATAAACTCTTAGCATGCTAACATGACACACAACTCAGACTGCAGGCCCAAATATGGTCAATGGTAAATGTGTTATACTTGTACACCACTTTTCTACCTTCAAGGTACTCAAAGCGCTTTGACACTGTTTCCACATTCACACACTGATGGGGGGAGCTCACCACCACCCATCAGGAGCAAGGGTGACGTGTCTTGCTCAAGGACACAACGGACGTGACGAGGTTGGTAGAAGGTGGGGATCGAACCAGGAACCCTCAGGTTGCTGGCACGGCCTCTCTCCCAACCAGCGCCACGTTGTCCCTTTTGTATAAATATATTCATTTCCAGCTGATTGTACTGTATGATCAGTGCCAGAGTTTGGTCCGCATTGCCGGCAGTAAGTCGGACACGTTTCCAGTGAGGGTTGGACTCCGCCAAGGCTGCCCTTTGTCACACATTCTGTTCAGAACTTTTATGGACAGAATTTCTAGGCGCAGTCAGGGCATTGAGGGGATCTGGTTTGGTGGCTGCAGGATTAGGTCTCTGCTATTTGCAGATGATGTGGTCCTGATGGCTTCATCTGGCCAGGATCTTCAGCTCTCGCTGGATCGGTTCGCAGCCGAGTGTGAAGCGACTGGGATGAGAATCAGCACCTCCAAGTCCGAGTCCATGGTTCTCGCCCGGAAAAGGGTGGAGTGCCATCTCCTGGTTGCGGAGGAGACCCTGCCCCAAGTGGAGGAGTTCAAGTACCTCGGAGTCTTGTTCACGAGTGAGGGAAGAGTGGATGGTGAGATGGACAGGCGGATCGGTGCGGCGTCTTCAGTAATGCGGACGCTGTATCGATCCGTTGTGGTGAAGAAGGAGCTGAGTCGGAAGGCAAAGCTCTCAATTTACCGCTCGGTCTACGTTCCCATCCTCACCTATGGTCATGAGCTTTGGGTTATGACCGAAAGGACAAGATCACGGGTACAAGCGGCCGAAATGAGTTTCCTCCGCCGGGTGGCGGGTCTCTCCCTTAGAGATAGGGTGAGAAGCTCTGCCATCCGGGGGGAACTCAAAGTAAAGCCGCTGCTCCTCCACATGGAGAGGAGCCAGATGAGGTGGTTCGGGCATCTGGTCAGGAATGCCACCCGAACGCCTCCCTAGGGAGGTGTTTAGGGCACGTCCAACCGGTAAGAGGCCACGGGGAAGACCCAGGACACGTTGGGAAGACTATGTCTCCCGGCTGGCCTGGGAACGCCTCGGGATCCCCCGGGAGGAGCTGGACCAAGTGGCTGGGGAGAGGGAAGTCTGGGCTTCCCTGCTTAAGCTGCTGCCCCCGCGACCCGACCTCGGATAAGCGGAAGAAGATGGATGGATGGATGGATGATTGTACACTGCAAGTAACATGTCATCTTCATGTGTGAAAGGAGCCAAACAATGCAGCCTCAGTGTGACCTTCACCTCACTTACAAAAAGTTGAGCGGATTCGGTAAATCAACAAATTTTGTACTACTTCAAAATCAAATAAAAAGTCGCCACACCTTAAAAATGTGTGGGTTTTTTTTACATGAAAATGAATGAAAGTAATATAATGTATGAATCAATATATATACAGTTTGGACACACCTTCTCCTCATTCAATGTGTTTTCTTTATTTTCATTACTTTTTACATAATAATAATAATAGATTTTATTTGTAAAAAGCACTTTACATTGAGTAAACACCCTCAAAGTGCTACAGTGTATTACAAAAAACAAAGATAATAAAAATAAAAAGTGGAACAGCCTAATAGCTAGAACTAATATGCATATATCTAAAACAAGGCTTTTTTAAAAAAGAAGGGCTTTTAAGCCTGTTTTAAACGCATCCACAGTCTGTGGTGCCTTCAGGTGGTCAGGGAGAGCGTTCCACAGACTGGGAGCGGCAGAGTTGAAAGCCCGGTCTCCCATTGTTCGTAGCTTTGTCCTCGAAGTTAGGAGGAGGTTAGTCCGTCCGGAGCGGAGGTGTGGGGGTGAGTAGTTCTTTGAGGTAGAGGGGGGGGGCATTTCCATGGAGGCACTGGTGGGTTAGTAGGGAGACTTTGTATTCAACCCTGAGTGGAACAGGAAGCCGTTGTAGATTGTCACGTCACAACTAGGAATGAACACATGTGGAGTTATGTACTTCACAAAAAAATAACTGAAAGCATGTTTTATATTCTAGTGTCTTCAAAATAGCCACCCCTTTGCTCGGATTACTGCTTTGCACACTCTTGGCATTCTCTCCATGAGCTTCAAGAGGTAGTCACCTGAAATGGTTTTCACTTCACAGGTGTGCCTTATCAGGGTTGATTGGTGGAATTGGTTGCTTTATCAAAGGTGTTGGGACCCTCAGTTGTGTTGGGAATGAGAAGGTGTGACCAAACATTTGATCTGTACTGTATGTAGTGTAATATATTTTGGAGGGTTCTAATCCTCCAATTTGCCTACAGGGCCAGGAGGGGCACAGAGGAGGGTGTGGCCTGCCTGCTGCATCTCCTCCTCCAGCATCTGGACTCCCCAAGCAACTTTGCCAGGATCCTCTTCGTGGACTTCAGCTCCGCCTTCAACTCCCTACAGAAGCATCTACTGATCCGGAAACTACACCAGCTCAACATCCCACCCTCAGCTGATCCACCTCACCCACAACTTCCTCACCGACCGACTGCAAGCAGTAAGGGTGGGCTCAAACACATCCCCGATGCTTACCATCAACACCGGGGTCCCACAGGGATGTGTGTTGAGCCCTTTCCTGTACACACTCTACACCAATGACATCTCACCCACCACAACATACTTCAAATACTCAGATGACACAGCCATTCTCGCACTCCATCCTGGACTATCATAACACAGTCCAACATTTCACAGAGTCATGCACAGCCAGTTATCTGGAAATCAATGTCAATAAAACAGAAGAAATATGGTTCAACCCCCCTCACCTCAGAACCCCATCATCATAAACACACAAACAGTTCAAACAGTTGACACTTTTAAATACCTGGGGCGTAACCTTGGACAATAAACTCACCTTTGATCAGCACACCACGGACATTCAAAAAAGAAGTCAACAAAGACTGTCAGCCATCCGTAAACTTAAAGGACTATACGTTGCACCTCACCTCCTGTTATTACTTTACCAAAGCATTGTTCAAGCCATCCTTATGTACTGTTCCACATGTTTTTTCACTATGCTTTCTGGAACCAACCGGACCAAACTCACACGCATTACAAACATGGCAGCTAAAATCATCGGCCTACCCACACCCAACATTTCAGACTTAAACCACAGGTCCATCATTCGACTTGCAAAAACAATAGTCCAGGATATCAGTCACCCACTACACCAATACATCATCCCACTACCATCAGGGCGCAGGTACAGAACCATCAAATTCTGGAGGGCCCGCCTCAGGGAAAGCCTGATCCCTGCAGCTATAGCCGCCTTAAACAGCAGGCCCGGCCGAGCTGTCGGACAAGCCTGTAAATGTGTGTTGGTCATGTATGATGTCTTTTTGTTATTTTTTGTGATGTGTAATGTCTATTGTTCAAATGTACAGCAGTGAAAATGAATTTCCCCAAGGGGACCAATAAATCTAAATCTAATCTAAATCTAATCTTGTTATGGCTGTTGAGCAGAGGTGAGAAGGACATCAGCTTTATTTTTAAACTCACTTACGTAAACAACTTACGCAATGTACGTAACATGAAAGCAAATGTGTCATGGTGTTAATTACGGTTCGTCAATAATTCAATAATAATATAGTCTATTATTGACTAGTGATGCACCGAAAATTCGGCTGTCGAAAAAAATACTTTGCTCAGCGAAACTGATGAAGTATCCTCTTCTGCTGACGGCCTGACTCTTTTGACGCAATTCGCCCAGAGTCCATGAAAAAGTCGCATTCAGGTCGCATTGTCGTTTGGACTGAAGTCACATTTGAAAAGATTCCAAAGGGATTGGGACTACCTCCTGATGTGGCCTGAATCTGATGCCAAAATATCACATTTGAAGAACTTAGGAGCGTTTAGACTGGCAACCAAAATCTGATCTTTGCCACTTGAGGGCACACAAATCAGATTTGGTGTGCAATGTAAAAGTGGCCTAAAAGCAAAAATTCCCCCCAAATTGCATTTAACAGAATAAATTAGCCCAAAATATGTCATTAACTTGTCATATGTCAAATTAGCTCAAATTGTGATGGAAGTTTGAGACCCCTGCTCTAAAACATGCATTCTCAAATAGTGGTAGGGCTCTATCTATCTAGTGCTATGCTAAATATTCGATTTATTCCAGGTACATCAGGAATAAGTACAGTGTTTTATTTCCCTGGATTCAAACTCAGAGTTTCCACTCATTCTCGGTGGACGGTGTGTTCACCTGTTTTGTTGCAAACGTATTCCTAGCCCCTGTCAGCTTTTTCACTGATGAGGACATTAAAGGCCTACTGAAAGCCACTACTAGCGACCACGCAGTCTGATAGTTTATATATCAATGATGAAATCTTAACATTGCAACACATGCCAATACGGCCCGGTTAACTTATAAAGTGACATTTTAAATTTGCCGCTAAACTTCCGGTTCGAAACGCCTCTGAGGATGACGTATGCGCGTGACGTAGCCCGGGGAACACGGGTATGGCTTCCACATTGACGCCAATACGAAATAGCTGTTTTCATCTCATTCTGGATGTATTCTGGACATCTGTGTTGGTGAATCTGTTGCAATTATGTTCATTGCATTATGGAGAAAGAAGCTGAGCAAGCAAAGAAGAAAGTTCTCGGTGCAAAGTGGACGTATTTTGCAAAGGAAGTCAGCAGCAACACAAAACAGCCGGTGTTTCATTGTTTACATTCCCGAAAGATGCAGTCAAGATCGAAGAACTCGGACAACAGAGACTCTAACCAGGAGGACTTTTGACTTGGATACACAGACGCCTGTAGAGAACTGGGACAACACAGACTCTTACCAGGATTACTTTGATTTGGATGACAGACGTGCTACCGTGAGTATGCAGCTTTGGCTTCCAAACATTTGATCGCTTGACCGTACGTGCGCGTCACGTACGTAACTTTGTTTAAATATATAAGCTTTATGAACCTTGGGTTAGGTGAACGGTCTTTTGGGCTGAGTGATTGTGTGTGTTGATCAGGTGTTTGAATTGTATTGGCGGGTTATATGGAGCTAGGAGCTAGCAGAGGAGCTAGGAGCTAGCATAACAAACACCTAGGTGTTTTTATGCAGGATTAATTTGTGGCATATTAAATATAAGCCTGGTTGTGTTGTGGCTAATAGAGTATATATATGTCTTGTGTTTATTTACTGTTGTAGTCATTCCCAGCTGAATATCAGGTACCGTGAGTAGCAGCTGCGCTTCCAAACATTTGATCGCTTGCCCGTACGTGCGCGTCACGTACGTTACTTTGTTTGAATATATAAGCTTTATGAACCTTGGGTTAGGTGAACGGTCTTTTGGGCTGAGTGATTGTGTGTGTTGTGCAGGTGTTTGAGTTGGATTGGCGGCTTATATGGAGCTAGGAGGTAGGAGCTAGCATAGGAGCTAGGAGCTAGCATAACAAACACTGAGGTGTTTTTATGCGGGATTAATTTGTGGCATATTAAATATAAGCCTGGTTGTGTTGTGGCTAATAGAGTATATATATGTCTTGTGTTTATTTACTGTTGTAGTCATTCCCAGCTGAATATCAGGTCACCCCCGGCTCTCACAGCATCTTCCCTATCTGAATCGCTTCCACTCCCCACTCGTCCTTCACTTGCACTTTCCTCATCCACAAATCTTTCATCCTCGCTCAAATTAATGGGGAAATTGTCGCTTTCTTGGTCCGATTCGCTCTCACTTCTGGCGGCCATCATTGTAAACAATAGGGAACTTTGCGTATATGTTTAATTGACTACGTCACGCTACTTCCGGTAGGGGCAAGCCTTTTTTTTATCAGATACCAAAAGTTGCGATCTTTATCGTCGTTGTTCTATACTAAATCCTTCCAGCAAAAATATGGCAATATCGCGAAATGATCAAGTATGACACATACAATAGATCTGCTATCCCCGTTTAAATAAAACAATTTCATTTCAGTAGGCCTTTAAAGCAAGTGTTCCTGTGAAAGTGAAAGTGAAAGTGAAAGTGAAAGTGAAAGTGAAAGTGAAGGTTGTCTGTTTATGTTGGCCTTGGTGACTTTTAGGAATGTTCACATTTTTTGCCTACAAGAATTCCACTTCCGACTAGAGAAAACCTGTCAGTTGAAGATATTTTTAATGTTTTACTAGCACATATGCTAACATTAGCCATGTTATTCCATAATAAGTGACTGTAAGATGTGCATCTTTTGTGCTAAGTACAGTAGATGCTCTGTCTTTTACTCACACCAACTACAGTTGTAGTGCGAGTAAACAATTGTACTATTAGCAAATCAATCAGACTCATTAGTTACTCAGTACCAGTGGCGGGTCTAGGGGGTGGCCCGAGAGTCCGATAGGCCAACCCAGGGGCCGCCCCACTCAGAGGTGGAACGCTTAGAAGTATACACACGTAGCAGGACAGCGGCTGGTGCGTACATGTCCTTTGGGTGGTGGTAGTGTGCTTAACCCTGTAAGACCCAAATATAGAAAAACCTAAAAAAATATATATTTGACCTTTCAGATGTTGTTGGAGGAGGCATTTGATGCAGAAATTGAAGAGTTTAAAAAAAATGTGGACAAAGTCATGGAATTTTAGGTCAGGCTGATCAATTAACTACATTTTTAGAGATAAAATTTTTAAATCAGTCAAATTTGACCAGAACACAACACAAGGGTAGAATGTATACTATCCATGTATAGAGAAAATACTTCAGGCAGTGATGTAGTGGAGGGAATACAAGCTGTTTGAGCCCACTGCAACACGCCAGCTATTACTACCACCACATTCACCCAGTGTTGTATAGTTGCAACAATTATGTAACAAGCTCTAAATGAAATTTGATGCATCCTTTCCACAATAACTACATATGTACATGCTCTAGACATTGTAATAACAACCAAAGGAAATATAAAATACATTTGACTTACTTGAATCTGATGAATCCAGTCCAATGAAACAAATAGATGTTGTTCAAAGGAAAACATGAGAGTTTGAGTGAGTTCATGGCCAGAAGGCGTGACTTATAAACAAATGTATGATCCAATAGCCTTGTGAGACTGAACAATAGGACCCAATGACTATGTAAATGTGGTAAAAAAAATATGTATATATCATAACAGATTGTTTTTTAGGATGGTTAAAGGTAACGTTGTAATTTTACAACAAGGGGTGTTACAGGGTTATATCTGCTGATGTGACGCACCAAGCCTTCGAGCGCATGTGGAGTAATGGTAGGGGCATCTCCGCCAAGCGCACCACTAAATCGTCCCCAGTGTGTGAATGTTGTCTGTCCGTGTTGGACCTGCCATGAGGTGGTGACTTGTCCAGGGTGTGCCCTGCATTCCGCCCGAATGCGGCTGAGATAGACTCCAGCACCCCCCGGCATATCAAGACTTGCTTCATGACGTGAGAATCCTCGCTAACCGGCCTTACCAAGTGACCGCTTCTGGTTCAAGGAGAGTCAGACTGCTGAAACTCCTTAAAAAATGTGGACTTTAGAGAGTTGTGGTCTGTTTGGAATCGAGATAGTTTTAAAAAAAAAAGCTAATAAATGAGAAGAATAACACTGCATAATAAGAACATTTAACAGCAAACGTTATCCAGGCCGTTTACCGCTCTGTGAATGGTATGAAAAACACAGAATTGAAACAGAACAAGATCTACTGGATGTGCTACATTTGATTGTCGTCATGGTGATTCTCTGGTAGTGTAATTGCTCTACCAATGTTCCTTTTATGCCACATCACGTGGGTTTGATTTAGGCCTGCAACTAACGATTAATTTGATAATCGATTAATCTGTCTATTATTACTTCGATTAATCGATTAATAATCGGATAAAAGAGACAAACTACATTTCTATCCTTTCCAGTATTTTATTGAAAAAAACCAGCATACTGGCACCGTACTTATTTTGATTATTGTTTCTCAGCTGTTTGTACATGTTGAAGTTTATAAATAAAAGTTTATAAAAATTTAAAAAATTTAAAAAATTTAAAATTTAAAAAAATGATAATAATTGCCTCTGCGCATGCACATAGCATAGATCCAATGAAAGGATGACTAAATTAATCGCCAACTATTTTTATAATCGATTTTAATCGATTTAATCGATTAGTTGTTGCAGCCCTAGTTTGATTATCTTATTATCTAATGCAGGGGTCCCCGAACTACGGCCCGCGGGCGGGATACGGCCCCCCAGCGTCCAAAATCCGGCCCGCGGGAAGTCCCAAGTTTAAAAAAAAAAATAATAATAATAATTTAATTTGTCCTTACTAGTCCTTTTTCTACCGTTTCCTAGCCACTCAGGCAAATCATATTGTCTAAAAATGCATTTTACCATCGATAACATGACATGCAGCAAGTGCGCTCTTTAAGTCAATTAGTGTGCGAGGAATATATATGTATGTATAAATACATTATATATATATATATATATATATATATATATATATATATATATATATATATATCAATCATCAGGAGATTTTCTCCTGATGATTGAGGAAACCCTCATGAAACAGGCCTGTAGAGATGAAATAGTCTTGTGATTTTTTTCCCACACATACATATATATATATATATATATATATATATATATACATATACATATATACATATATATATACATGGACATATACATAGACATATATACACACATAAAGTCCATTCTATTCTATTCTATTCTATATACGCACACACACACACACATTTACATAAAATATATATATATATATATATACATACATATATACATACATATATATATATATATATATATATATATATATATATATATATATATATATATATATATATATATATATATATATATATATATATATATATATATATATATATATATATATATATATATATATATATATATATATATATATATATATATATATATATATATATATATGTCTTAATTAGATTATATCTACCGTGGTAGAGCGTAATATGTATGTGTGGGAAAAAATCACAAGACTTCTTGACGATTGAGGAAACCCTCATGAAACAGGCCTGTAGAGATGAAATAGTCTTGTGATTTTTTCCCACACATACATATATATATATATATATATATACATACACACATATATATATATATATATATATATATATATATATATATATATATATATATATATATATATATATATATATATATATATATATATTTATATATATATATATATATATATATATATATATATATATATATTTATATATATATATATATATATATATATATATATATATATATATTTATTTATATATATATATATATATATATATATATATATATTTATATATATATATATATATATATATATATATATATATATATATATATATATATATATATATATATATATATATATATATATATATATATATATATATATATATATATATATATATATATATATATATATATTGCGTGGCCCCCAGCCAAATTGTTTTACCCCAATGCTGCCCCGGAGTCAAAAAGTTTGGGGACCCCTGATCTAATGTCAGTAATTGTCTTACAAGAAGATTGACTCCACACTTGGTGGTGATTGGCTGCTATGATAACTATAGCTGCCCCCCTGCAGACAAGGTGGCCCCCCCTGCAGACAAGGTAACCCCCCTGCAGACAAGGTGCCCCCCCCCCCCCCCTGTTTTACCCCTGAAAAACAGTCTGGACACACCACTGCTCAGTACTTGAGTAGTTATTTGACCAAATACTTACTCTTGCTCTTTGGTAACTCTTAATTGAGTAAACATTGTTACTATTCAAGCCACCTCTGGAGACTAATACTACAAAGTACTACTATTAGCAAACTAATCTGACACATCTGGACTACTTTGTCTCTTACAGCCAGGTTGTTCTGCACAGTTCATTTAAAGGTAAACTGCATTATAAGCTATAAGTCTGTGTTAATACTGCAGCATACCAAATGGTCTTGAGAAACGTCCAATGAGGTAAGTACAAGCATTTGTTCTCAAAATACAAAAATATCAAGCTTCTGGTAGGATAATTTGTCATTTCCCATCTGGTGTGTAGAACTGAAAAGTGACCCCCACTGCGGTCCAGGTGGCGTTTAAGCGGTTAAAAACCTCCTGCGTGTCGTTAGTGAGCGCAGGTGAGGGCATTTAAATATGGTTGACATTCACCGTTATGATTATTTTCATCATGTTTAAAGTCATGTAATCATCATTGACACAAGCTCACAGATGCAAATAGATACATAGATAGATAGATATAGATACCGTAGATAGATACTGTAGATAGATAGATAGATAGATAGATAGATAGATAGATAGATAGATAGATAGATAGATAGATAGATAGATAGATAGATAGATAGATAGATAGATAGATAGATAGATAGATAGATAGATAGATAGATAGATAGATAGATAGATAGATAGATAGATAGATAGATAGATAGATAGATAGATAGATAGACTAAATTGCCAAAAGCATTTGGCCAGCCATCCAAATGATGAGAATCAGGTGTCCTAATCACTTGACCCGGTGTATCAAATCAAGCACTTAGGCATGGAGACTGTTTCTACAAACATTTGTGAAAGAATGTGATTTCCAGCGTGGAACTGTCATAGGATGCCACCTGTGCAACAAATCCAGTCTATAAAGACATGGATGACAGAGTCTGGTGTGGATGAACTTGACTGCCTGCACAGAGTCCTGACCTGAACCCCATAGAACACCTTTGGGATGATTTAGAAGGGAGACTGATCGCCAGGACCTTCTCCACCAACATCAGTGTGTGACCTCACCAATGCGCTTTTGGAAGATTGGTGGAAAATTACTATAAACACACTCCGCAACCTTGTGGACAGCCTTCCCAGGAGAGCTGAAGCTGTGATAGCTGCAAAAGGTCATACTGAACCCTATGGGTTAGGAATGGGATGGCACTTCAACTTCATATGTGAGTCAAGACAGGTGGCTTAATACTTTTGGCAATATAGTGTAGATGGATAGACACACACACACACACACACACACACACACACACACACACACACACACACACACACACACACACACACACACACACACACACACACACACATAGCTCCCGCTCTCTCTTTCTTTTTCTCCCTATCTCCTCCCCGTCCGTCCCCTATTCAGCCCCACGGAAACAATAAATAGGAAGGAAATGCGGGACCGTATAAAATAAAATAAATAACAATACAACACTTAACAGTAATGTGACTCAAAAAATACGTAAATGATAATTCCTACCTAACAAGTTACTTTCCATACATAAATAAGAATAACATACCAAATTAACTGTTACAAATCAACAAATAACCAACATTTTTTAAAGATATATTGTGCTGGGATATAAGGACAACACTTTGTATCAAATTAAAGTATTGCACTTTTAATATTTGATATTTTATATATATTAAAGTGAATTTATGCAGTTTGTTTCCTGGGGATAAAAAAAAAGGCCTATTTAATTTCCATGACCATTTTGAGGTCATTCTGCGGTGCAATTAGGCAATGTGTCCACTAGGGGGCACCACGTCCACTAACATGGATATTTGCCAAACTGGTGCTGTAACATTTGTATTTATTTATTTATTTTGCGGTACACCTTTCAGGCCATTAGTGTCTTTCTTTTCACTGAGCCCATATGTGGATGTGAAACATACTTCTTCATATTTACACACAATCGCTGCTCTTTGCAAATATGACAGGAATATTGTTGCCTTTTTCGGAAAGTCCCAACTTTTCAACTTCACTCAAGGTTGCGTGTAGCCTATTAATGATGTTATAGTGTCTAAATATTGGCAGGTGGAATTGTTTTTGTTTTTTTTGAAATAGTAAAATTGTTATTAAAATATTAAACATGTGCGTTGCCTACTAGATTATTAAGGGAAATGTCGGCAATCGCGCGCTGATTATTAGGACTGACGCACAAATGTACATTATAATTTGAATTAAAACATGTAAAAAAAAAAAAAGTAATAAAAAGCATGTTGTTATTGGCTGGTGGTGAAGTCCAAATAGGAGGGAAGCTGGTAGGTGTGGAGATTTTGGGGGCGGCTCCAGCTCGCAGGGACCTGCAAGCAGCGTCAGTGCGGGAAAAGTTTCGCGGGTCCAGTCCGGAAGTTGCGCTTGAAAGATTCTCCTCGGAGCGTCTTTTTTTTTCTTTTTTTTTTTTAAGTTGTTTTTTTGTTGGAACATTGCTGGAATTGTTGGTCGCGCTGAAGTGTGCCTTGAAGCCTGCAGGTAGGAGAGACACGCTGCACACCTGGTGAGTCCTGCATGCTCAACACCTGCTTGGGGGGAAATAGGATGTTTCAATTCAGAATGCTGCGTTTACACAATGCAGTTAATTATAATTACTGTAGTTTTTGTTTTTTAAAGCAACACATAAAACATGTTTCCATAACTTGAGTGTTCCCCACATTGTGATGTTTGAATCTGCAAAACAATTAATGACTAAAGCTTCATCATTCCACTGAAGTTATTTATCAATGCAATTATTTAAAAATAATGCATGCAGGAAATGTGCAAGATGATGTTTAAAATGTGTTTTATTTTGAAGATACAGTTGCGGTATTATTTCTGTTTCTCATGATATCCTGTCCGAAAAGTGTAATATTTTGAATATTCAAAATATTTCTTAGGCCACTGACTTCTTAGTCTTCTTAGGTCACTTCTAATAAGAAGAAGCAAACAAACTATTTGAAACTGATCAGAGGATTCATTTGCATTGGAGAAAGTTGAGCGTTATTGACACACACTTGATGTTGCATCTGTTGGACGTCAAAGGAAACAAAAAAAAATGTCACTTTTATCACGTCCTTCCATTGCTGCTTGTTTTTGTACACGCTGCGGAGAGGTGGAAAAACATATATAGAGGTAAAATATGATGTATATCAAGTTTCAAGTTTTATTCACAATACCACAGAACAATTACAATAGTAGTGAATATCCATTTAAGGATGGTGGTAAGTGAAAGGATCCCCCAAAATAAGCTAGAAGAAGCTTTTGGCAGGGGGTCCAGAGGTCAGTATATGCATGGAATGCTGAAACATGGTGGTAAGCGCAAAAAACGCTATATGATAAACACAAAATAATACAAACCCTGTTTCCGTATGAGTTGGGAAATGGTGTTAGATGTAAATATAAACAGAATACAATGATTTGCGAATCCTTTTCAAGCCATACTCAGTTGAATATGCTACAAAGACAACATATTTGATGTTCAAACTCATAAACTTTATTTTATTTTTGCAAATGATAATCAACTTAGAATTTCATGGCTGCAACACGTGCCAAAGTAGTTGGGAAAGGGCATATTCACCACTGTGTTACATGGCCTTTCCTTTTAACAACACTCAGTAAACGTTTGGGAACTGAGGAAACTAATTGTTGAAGCTTTGAAAGTGGAATTCTTCCCCATTCTTGTTTTATGTAGAGCTTAAAGGCCTACTGAAAGCCACTACTAGCGACCACGCAGTCTGATAGTTTATATATCAATGATGAAATCTTAACTTTGCAACACATGCCAATACGGCCGGGTTAACTTATAAAGTGACTTTTAAAACTTCCCGGGAAATATCCGGCTGAAACGTCGCGGTATGATGACATATGCGCGTGACGAAGTCAGAGTAACGGAAGTTATGGTACCCCGTAGAATCCTATACAAAAAGCTCTGTTTTCATTTCATAATTCCACAGTATTCTGGACATCTTTTGCAATTTGTTTAATGAACAATGAAGGCTGCAAAGAAGACAGTTGTAGGTGGGATCGGTGTATTAGCAGCGGACTACAGCAACACAACCAGGAGGACTTTGTTGGAGCGCTAGCCGCGCTAGCCGGCGACCTCACCTTGACTTCCTACGTCTCCGGGCCGCCAAACGCATCGGGTGAAGTCCTTCGTCCTTCTGCCGATCGCTGGAACGCAGGTGAGCACGGGTGTTGATGAGTAGATGAGGGCTGGCTGGCGTAGGTGGAGAGCTAATGTTTTTAGCATAGCTCTGTGAGGTCCCGTTGCTAAGTTGCTAAGTTAGCTTCAATGGCGTCGTTAGCACAGCATTGTTAAGCTTCGCCAGCCTGGAAAGCATTAACCGTGTATTTACATGTCCACGGTTTAATAGTATTGTTGATTTTCTTTGATTTTCTATCTATACTTCCAGTCAGGGGTTTATTTTTTTGTTTCTATATGCAGTTAAAGCACGATGCTATCACGTTAGCTCGTAGCTAAAGCATTTCGCAGATGTATTGTCGTGGAGATAAAAGGCACCGAATGTCCATTTCGCGTTCTGGACTCTCATTTTCAAGAGGATATAGTATCCCAGGTGGTTTAAAATACAAATCCGTGATCCACAATAGAAAAAGGAGAGAGTGTGGAATCCAATGAACCAGCTTGTACCTAAGTTACGGTCAGAGCAAAAAAAGATACGTCCTGCACTGCCTCTCAAGTCCTTCACTGTAACGTTCCTCATCTACGAATCTTTCATCCTCGCTCAAATTAATGGGGTAATCATCACTTTCTCGGTCCGAATCTCTCTCGCTCCATTGTAAACAACGGGGAATTGTGAGGAATACTAGCTCCTGTGACGTCACGCTACTTCCGCTACAGGCAAGGCTTTTTTTTATCAGCGAGCAAAAGTTGCGAACTTTATCGTCGATTTTCTCTATTAAATTGAAATGATTTTTTTTTATTTAAACGGGAATAGCAGATCCATTTTATGTGTCATACTTGATCATTTCGCGATATTGCCATATTTTTGCTGAAAGGATTTAGTAGAGAAAATCGACGATAAAGTTCGCAACTTTTGCTCGCTGATAACGAAAAGCCTTGCCTGTACCGGAAGTAGCGTTTGGCGGCCCAGAGACGTAGGAAGTCAAGGTGAGGTCCGCGGCTAGCACGGCTAGCGCTCCAACAAAGTCCTCCTGGTTGTGTTGCTGTAGTCCGCTGCTAATACACTGATCCCACCTACAACTGTCTTCTTTGCAGCCTTCATTGTTCATTAAACAAATTGCAAAAGATGTCCAGAATACTGTGGAATTATGAAATGAAAACAGAGCTTTTTGTATAGGATTCTACGGGGTACCATAACTTCCGTTACTCTGACTTCGTCACGCGCATACGTCATCATACCGCGACGTTTCAGCCGGATATTTCCCGGGAAGTTTTAAATGTCACTTTATAAGTTAACCCGGCCGTATTGGCATGTGTTGCAATGTTAAGATTTCATCATTGATATATAAACTATCAGACTGCGTGGTCGCTAGTAGTGGCTTTCAGTAGGCCTTTAAGTTGTTCAACAGTCCGGGGTCTCCGCTGTGGTATTTTACGCTTCATAATGCGCCACACATTTTCCATGGGAGACAGGTCTGGACTGCAGGCGGGCCAGGAAAGTACCCACACTCTTTTTTTTTTACGAAGCCACGCTGTTGTAACACATGCTGAATGTGGCTTGGCATTGTCTTGCTGAAATAAGCAGGGGCGTCCATGATAACGTTGCTGGGATGGCAACATATGTTGCTCCAAAAGCTGTATGTACCTTTCAGCATTAATGGTGCCTTCACAGATGTGTAAGTTACCCATGTCTTGGGCACTAATACACCCCCATACCATCACACATGCTGCCTTTTGAAGTTTGCGTCGATAACAGTCTGGATGGTTCGCTTCCCCTTTGGTCCGGATGACACGATGTCGAATATTTCCAAAAACAATTTGAAATGTGGACTCGTCAGACCACAGAACACTTTTCCACTTTGCATGAGTCCATCTTAGATGATCTCGGGGCCCAGAGAAGCCGGCGGCGTTTCTGGGTGTTGTTGATAAATGGCTTTCACTTTGCATAGTAGAGCTTTAACTTGCACTTACAGATGTAGCGACCAACTGTAGTTACTGACAGTGGTTTTCTGAAGTGTTCCTGAGCCCATGTGGTGATATCCTTTACACACTGATGTGCCGTCTGAGGGATGGAAGGTCACGGTCATTCAATGTTGGTTTCCGGCCATGCTGCTTACGTGCAGTGATTTCTCCAGATTCTCTGAACCTTTTGATGATATTATGGAGCGTAGATGTTGAAATCCCTAAATTTCTTGCAATTGCACTTTGAGAAAGGTTGTTCTTAAACTGTTCAACAATTTGCTCACGCAGTTGTGGACAAAGTGGTGTACCTCGCCCCATCCTTTCTGGTGAAAGACTGAGCATTTTTTGGGAAGCTGTTTATATAGCCAATCATGGCACCCACCTGTTCCCAATTAGCCTGCACACCTGTGGGATGTTCCAAATAAGTGTTTGATGAGCATTCCTCAACTTTATCAGTATTTATTGCCACCTTTCCCAACTTCTTTGTCACGTGTTGCTGCCATCAAATTCTAAAATTAATGATTATTTGCAACAACAAAAAAATGTTTATGAGTTTGAACATGAAATATGTTGTCTTTGTAGCATATTCAACTGAATATGGCTTGAAAAGGATTTGCAAATCATTGTATTCCGTTTATATTTACATCTAACACCATTTACCAACTCATATGGAAACGGGGTTTGTAGTACTAAAGCAAGCATACACATACATACATACATACATACATACATACATACATACATACATACATACATACATACATACATACATACATACATACATATATACATACATACATACATATATACATACATACATACATACTGTACATACATACATATATACATACATACATACATACATACATATATACATACATACATACATACATACATACATACATACATACATACATACATACATACATACATACATACATACATACATACATATATACATACACATACATACATACATATATACACACATACATACATACATACATACATACATATATACATACATACATACATACATACATACATACATACATACATACATACATACATACATACATACATACATACATACATACATATATACATACATACATATATACATACATACATACATACATACATACATATATACATACATACATACATACATACATACATACATACATACATACATACATACATACATACATACATACATACATACATATATACATACATACATACATACATACATACATACATACATACATATATACATATATATATATATACATACATACATACATACATACATACATACATACATACATACATACATATATATATATATATATATATATATATATATATATATATATATATATATATATATATATATATATATATATATATATATATATATATATATATATATATATATATATATATATATATATATACATACATACATACATACATACATTCAACCATGCACAACCCAACAGTAGTCTACCCCAGTGGTCCCCAACCTTTTTGTAGCTGGGGACCGGTCAACGCTTGAAATTGAATTGAATTTTTTTTTTTTTTTTCATAAAGAAATACAATCATGTGTGCTTACGGACTGTATACCTGCAGACTGTATTGATCTATATTGACATACACATACACAATATGTATATATTGTGTTTTTTATGTTGATTTAATTAATAAAAATAAAAAATAAAAAACTATTTATTTTTTTTAAAAAAATTTTTAATTTTTTAAATTTTTTTTTTTTTTAATTTCTTGCGCGGCCCGGTACCAATTGGCCCGCGGACCGGTACCGGGCCGCGGCCCGGTGGTTGGGGACCACTGGTCTACCCCACATGAGGCATTAGAGATAGGTGCTTAATAGGTAAGATTTCAGTTTATTTTTGAAGTTGGAGAATGAATACAGCATCTTGAGGCTCTCATCAAGCCGGTTCCAGATCTTTGGTCTCCTGCATACAACACTTGGATCTGTACAAGCCAGTAGACCATGTTTACCTGATATCAGATCAAAGTTAGGAGTGTTGTGGGCATGCTGGGGATGGTAGATAGGAACCAAGCTACAGAGCCTAAGATTCAGCCTGTGGATGACTTGATAGGTTAGACAAGCATTGTGAAAAATATTGAACTCTGTCAGTCTTAAGAGATGATAATTATGGTGTGGAGTGGGGGCATTAAACTTGGACCCTGACAGGGCCCGTATGATTTTCTTTTGCATGGATTCTAATTTGTGAAGGTAGGTAGGGAAGGTGTTACACCAGATGACATTACTGTGGCTCAAAGAGAGTTTTGTATAGTTTTGTTAGAGCATAAAGAGGAAGATAATGACGAAGGTGAAAGAACAGGCCAACATATTTGGATCATTTGTTTAACAGATGGCTAATGTGACATTTTGAATATATGTTCAGTTTCTTCTAATTAGAGACATTTGAGGTAAGAGATGATGCAGTATAATGGATCACCTGAGTGTCACTTAGAAAAACTACCTAATAGTTGTCTGAAGAAGCGTGATAATAAGACTTTAAGGCCTACTGAAAGCCACTACTAGCGACCACACAGTCTGATAGTTTATATATCAATGATGAAATCTTAACATTGCAACATGCCAATACGGCCGGGTTAACTTATAAAGTGACATTTTAAACTTCCCGCTAAACTTCCGGTTGAAAACGTCTATGTATGATGACGTATGCGCGTGACGTCAATCGTTGAAACGGAAGTATTCGGACCCCATTGGATCCAATACAAAAAGCTCTGTTTTCATCTCAAAATTCCACAGTATTCTGGACATCTGTGTTGGTGAATCTTTTGCAATTTGTTTAATGAACAATGAAGACTGCAAAGAAGAAAGTTGTAGGTGGGATCGGTGTATTAGCGGGTGGCTGCAGCAACACAACCAGGAGGACTTTGAGTTGGATAGCAGACGCGCTAGCCGACGCTAGCCGTCGACTGCATCGATGATCGGGTGAAGTCCTTCGTCGTGCCGTCGATCGCTGGAACGCAGGTGAGCACGGGTGTTGATGAGCAGATGAGGGCTGGATTAGGTGGAGCGCTAATGTTTTTATCATAGCTCTGACAAGGTCCCGTAGCTAAGTTAGCTTCAATGGCGTCGTTAGCAACAGCTTTGCTAGGCTTCGACAGGCGGCACAGCATTAACCGTGTGGTTACAGGTCCAGTGTTTGGTTCGGTGTCTCCTGATAGTAGTATTGTTGATCTTCTGTCTATCCTTCCAGTCAGGGGCTTATTTTTTTTGTGTCTATCTGCATTTAAGCCCGATGCTATCACGTTAGCTCCGTAGCTAAAGTGCTTCACCGATGTATTGTCGTGGAGATAAAAGTCACTGTGAATGTCCATTTCGCGTTCTCGACTCTCATTTTCAAGAGGATATAGTATCCCAGGTGGTTTAAAATACAAATCCGTGATCCACAATAGAAAAAGGAGAGAGTGTGGAATCCAATGAGCCAGCTTGTACCTAAGTTACGGTCAGAGCGAAAAAAGATATGTCCTGCACTGCACTTTAGTCCTTCACTCTCACGTTCCTCATCCACGAATCTTTCATCCTGGCTCAAATTAATGGGGTAATCGTCGCTTTCTCGGTCCGAATCTCTCTCGCTGCTGGTGTAAACAATGTGCAGATGTGAGGAGCCTTTCAACCTGTGACGTCACGCTACTTCCGCTACAGGCAAGGCTTTTTTTTTATCAGCGAGCAAAAGTTGCGAACTTTATCGTCGATGTTCTCTACTAAATCCTTTCAGCAAAAATATGGAAATATCGCGAAATGATCAAGTATGACACATAGAATGGATCTGCTATTCCTGTTTAAATGAAAAAAAATCATTTCAGTAGGCCTTTAAGTCTGAATATTGTTGAAGGGAATTCGTCAAAGTGCATCAACTTCTGCGTTGGAGATTATATTGAAGACGTTATCTGTAAATATTCCAATTAAATACAAATGTTGTTGAACATTTACATTTTTGAAAATAAGCGTTTAAGTCTAGGTGTCTATACTTAAGTGACATCCTGTAGTGGTGACAGCGGGGGCGGGTGGTGTCTCACTGAGATGGTTTGCAGACAGCAAGTGGGCGTGAAGTACATTTTAAGTACATTTTAAGTACATTTTAAGTACATATTAAGTACATTTTAAGTACATTTTAAGTACATTTTAAGTACATATTAAGTACATTTTAAGTACATTTTAAGTAAATTTTAAGTACATTTTAAGTGCATTTTAAGTACATATTAAGTACATTTTAAGTACATTTTAAGTACATTTTAAGTACATATTAAGTACATTTTAAGTACATATTAAGTACATTTTAACTACATTTTAAGTACATTTTAATTACATTTTAAGTACATTTTAAGTACATTTTAAGTACATATTAAGTACATTTTAAGTACATTTTAAGTACATTTTAAGTACATATTAAGTACATTTTAAGTACATATTAAGTACATATTAAGTACATTTTAAATACATTTTAAGTACATTTTAAGTACATATTAAGTATATTTTAAGTACATTTTAAGTACATTTTAAGTACATTTTAAGTACATATTGTACAAATATT
Organism: Entelurus aequoreus; assembly: GCF_033978785.1. Classification (NCBI taxonomy): domain Eukaryota; kingdom Metazoa; phylum Chordata; class Actinopteri; order Syngnathiformes; family Syngnathidae; genus Entelurus; species Entelurus aequoreus. The sequence continues at coordinate 1,499,571 of NC_084731.1, forward strand.
GTACAAATGTACATTTTAAGTACATTTTAAGTACATTTTAAGTACATATTAAGTACATTTTAAGTACATTTTAAGTAAATTTTAAGTACATATTAAGTACATATTAAGTACATTTTAAGTACATTTTAAGTACATTTTAAGTACATATTAAGTACATTTTAAGTACATATTAAGTACATTTTAAGTACATTTTAAGTACATACTAAGTACATTTTAAGTACATATTAAGTACATTTTAAGTACATATTAAGTACATTTTAAGTACATTTTAAGTACATTTTAAAGTGCAGCCCAAACAATAAATGGAAGTGACCATTGAGCTGTCGAGAGTAATGTTCTTTCTATCATTATGGAAAGTTAAAATATACTTTTTTAAGTCCATGTATGTTGGCATCTCAACCTGGGGGACGGCGTGGCGCGGGTAGGGAGGGTGGATGTGCCAGCAACCCGAGGGTTCCTGGTTCGATCCCCACCTTCTACCAACCTCGTCACATCCATTGTGTCCTTGGGCAAGACACTTCACCCTTGCTCCTGATGGGTGCTGGTTAGCGCCTTGCATGGCAGCTCCCGCCATCAGTGTGTGAATGTGTGTGTGAATGTGTGTGTGAATGTGTGTGTGAATGTGTGTGTGAATGTGGAAATAGCTCTTTTTTTTAAGAAAGACGTTCATTTTTAAGACTTACCCGTGTCGCCAGGAGCTGGAGCCTATCCCAGCTGACTTTGACTTTGTCAGTCACGTTCACACTGAGCGTGGACTGACTCCCAGTAACCCACTAAACCAGTGCCCCTCAGTAGCCGCCTATTTGGGGACCCTGACAATATTTCCCCGTCAGAACGTGCCAGATTTCTGACCGCCATCCCAATGTTCGTTGGAGTGTTATTAACAGTTAATATAATTGTTGGTATCCGGTTGCAAATATAACCATGACGTGTCACTTTGCATAAGCACACTGAGCATACCTGACTACAGTTTTTCCCTTCTGTCCTGGCACACTCCTATTGACATTTTATAAACGGGAGTGTGCCAGAAAGGTAAGGTCAAATAAACATTGCCTTGTTCCAAACAAGATTAGCCATTATTTCTGACTTAGTTCAGCAGATATCTCCATGTGTGGTAAATGTTTGCCGATTGACATTTCCGCAAGTCTACAATTTATATTTATTTTTAGTAGTGTTGTTGTCCAAATTGGTGTGCCTTGTCCCACCAGGTCATCTGGTCTTGTCTTTCCTTTGTTTTTGTGGTTTTCCTGTGTTTGAGGTTTATTTTTGTTTCAACGCTCCATTTTTTGGTGTACTTCTGGTTGCTATAGGCCAGGGGTCAGCAACCCAACATGTGGAAAGAGCCATATTGGACCAAAAATACAAAACACAAATCTGTCCGGAGCCGCAAAAAGTAAAAAGCCTAATGTGAGTGTTATTATGAAGGCAACACATTATAGGTAAGTGTCTCAGAGGGTGAGATAACTCCTGGAAATGACTGACTTAAAACTGCCAAAGGTAAAGATGAGTGTGGCCAAGTTAAAGGAATTGGCAATAAATCATAATGGATTTATTACAATCTTTGCAAGCTGGGTAACGTTTGCTGTGGTCTGGAACAACATGGCGCACAAACAACTATGAGAAATGCAGATAATGTGTCATGAGACATGCAAATATCAATTAAATACACACTAAGTACAGGAAATTAAATGAGCTCCAATATAGCTACTAACGAGGCACAATCAATCAAAGTTGACTTATTTAGCCCTAAATCACCAGTGTCTCAAAGGGCTGCACAAGCCACAACCACATCCTCGGCTCAGATCCCACATCAGGGCAAGGAAAAACTCAACCCAATTGGAAGACAATGAGAAACCTTGGCGACCGGTGCAATGGACGTCGAGTGGATCTAGCATAATATTGTGAGAGTCTAGTCCATAGTGGATCTAACATAATAGTGAGAGTCCAGTCCATAGTGGATCTAACATAATAGTGTGAGTCCAGTCCATAGTGGATCTAACAAAATAGTGAGAGTCCAGTCCATAGTGGATCTAACATAATAGTGAGAGTCCAGTCCATAGTGGATCTAACAAAATAGTGAGAGTCCAGTCCATAGTGGATCTAACATAATAGTGAGAGTCCAGTCCATAGTGGATCTAACGAAATAGTGAGAGTCCAGTCCATAGTGGATCTAACATAATAGTGTGAGAGTCCAGTCCATAGTGGATCTAACATAATAGTGAGAGTCCAGTCCATAGTGGATCTAACATAATAGTGAGAGTCCAGTCCATAGTGGATCTAACGAAATAGTGAGAGTCCAGTCCATAGTGGATCTAACATAATAGTGAGAGTCCAGTCCATAGTGGATCTAACGAAATAGTGAGAGTCCAGTCCATAGTGGATCCAACATAATATTGTGAGAGTCCAGTCCATAGTGGATCTAACATAATAGTGAGAGTCCAGTCCATAGTGGATCTAACATAATAGTGTGAGAGTCCAGTCCATAGTGGATCTAACATAATAGTGTGAGAGTCCAGTCCATAGTGGATCTAACATAATAGTGTGAGAGTCCAGTCCATAGTGGATCTAACATAATAGTGAGAGTCCAGTCCATAGTGGATCTAACATAATAGTGAGAGTCCAGTCCATAGTGAGACCAGCAGGAGATCATCTTGAGTGGAGACAGGTCAGCAGCAGAGACGTCACCAACTGATGCACAGATGAGTGGTCCACCCCGGGTCCCGACTTTGGACAGTTAGCGCCTCACCCTAACCCTAACCCTAACCCTAACCCTATTCACAATCGTTGACAGACTGACTAAACCCCCAACACAAATACCAGCCGAACTCCATTCCACGCAGAAATGCAATGACTTTGCATTCTTTTATACTGATAAAATTGAAGGCATCAGACGCACCATCAATATCTCAAGTAAAAAAGTTGGATCACCACCCCATTTAGGCAAAAGTAACACAGCAATGATGGCAAGCTTTAATGCCATAGACTCTAAAACTCTAGTGGAAACGGTGACAGCTCTAAAGTCATCCACCTGCTGCCTTGATGTTTTACCTACCAACTTCTTTAAGAATGTTTTTGACTGCCTATCAACAGACATCTTGCAAATAGTTAATAATTCTATTAAATCGGGCAATTTCCCGAAGGCTTTCAAAACTGCAGTCATTAAACCTCTTCTAAAAAAGCAGAGCCTAGATGCCTCTGTTATCAACAACTACAGACCAATTTCAAATCTACCATTCATAAGTAAAATAATTGAGAAAGTTGTCCTCCAACAACTAAATCACTTCTTGGCTTCTACTGGCTGCCACAACAACTTCCAGTCAGGATTTCGACCTCTTCATAGCACAGAGACGGCCCTTCTTAAAGTTATAAATGACATCCGTCTAAACACAGACTCTGGCAAAACTTCAGTATTAATGCTTTTGGACCTCAGCGCTGCATTTGACACTGTCGACCACTCAATACTTTTGGACAGGTTGGAAAACTGGGTGGGGATATTAGGCACCGTTTTAAGCTGGTTCAAGTCATATCTACAAGATAGGAACTATTTTGTTTCCATTGGTGACTTTGTATCAGAACCAACCAACGTAACGTGTGGAGTCCCCCAAGGTTCAATCTTGGGGCCGACTTTATTTAACATCTATATGCTCCCACTAGGACAAATCATGCAAAATAATAACATTGACCATCATTGCTATGCCGATGACACCCAAATCTATGTAGCGCTATCACCAAATGACTATCGCCCCATAGATCTTCTGTGCCAGTGCATTGAGCAAGTCAAACACTGGATGTGCCAAAATTTCCTACAACTAAATGAAGATAAAACTGAGATAATTGTTTTTGGTGCTAAAAAAGAAAGGTTTAAAGTCATCCAACACCTTCAATCACTGTCCCTGAAAACCTCAAATAAAGCCAGAAATCTTGGGGTTATTTTAGATTCTGATTTACATTTCGACAGTCACATCAAATCAGTAACAAAATCGGCCTACTATCACCTCAAAAATGTAAAAAGACTTAGAGGGCTCATGTCAGCTCAAGACTTAGAAAAACTTGTACATGCCTTTATTACCAGTAGGCTAGACTATTGTAATGGTCTCCTTGCAGGTCTTCCCAAAAAAACTGTCAGGCAGCTACAGCTTGTTCAGAACGCTGCTGCTAGAGTTCTAACAAAGACCAAAAAATGTGAGCACATTACACCAATTCTTAAATCCTTACATTGGCTCCCTGTACATCAGAGAATAGATTTCAAAATCCTCCTGCTCACATATAAATCACTACATGGTCTAGGGCCCAAGTATATCACTGATATGCTCCCACTATATACGCCCTCTAGATCACTAAGATCTTCTGAGACCAATCTGTTAGCGGTTCCAAGAGTAAACTCAAATCAAGGGAGATCATCATTCAGTCACTATGCAACACATAGCTGGAATAAACTTCCTGAAGATGTCAGACTCTCCCCAACTCTCACTACTTTTAAAACTAGACTGAAGACTTTTATGTTCACCTTAGCTTTCAGCTAAATCTTTTAATCTTTTAACTTTTAACGTCTGCACTGTTCTTATTTTTATTTTTATTGTCTGCATTTTAATTTTGCTTTTATTTTCTTTCATTTCACTTTGTTGTCTGTGAAGCACTTTGAGTCTGCCTTGTGTATGAAAAGCGCTATACAAATAAAGTTGCCTTGCCTTGCCTCATCTGTGGTCACCAAATCTGGCAGAGCAGAAAAGAGAGACGGCAGATCAACTGGTCTAAAAGGGGGTCTATTTAAAGGCTAGAGTATACAAATGAGTTTTAAGATGGGACTTAAATGCTTCTACTGAGGTAGCATCTCTAACTGTTACTGCTAGAACATTCCAGAGTACTGGAGCCCCAATAGAAAACGCTCTATTGCCCGCAGACTTTTTTGGGGGGTTTTTATAGGTTAAAGTCACACCTGCCCAACAGTTATACTTCATTTGAAGATAAGTAATATAAATATGTAAACATTTCAGCAAAAGAAAGTCTTACTATTAGAGATGAAAATGTCAACTCCTCCCAGACCCGAGTGAGCAGAATCAGACCCAACAGCACATCTGATCATGTTTGATTTGTGCAATAAATCCAAACGTCAGCGCTCGCCTCTATTTGCACGCCTGCTCTTTGTGCAATAAACAACAGCCTCCGGTCTATTTTAGAGCGGGCTTCTTTTACGGGACCACTATTATTCAAAAGAGAATAGGTGGCGGGCGCGGCCATAAATTCTAGCAAGTGGCCCTTTTGAAGTGGTGAAGTGGCGAGGAACTGACGCGGATTTTACTCTGCGGCGGTGTGACCTTTTGGGCTGAGACGCAGTCGTTTGTTAGGATGACAAGAGGGCTGCTCGTAATTCAACGTTGAAATTATTCAGCCAAACCGTACTTTATTCTCCCCAGCCCGACCCCATCCGACTAGTTATTGCATCCTCAATTGTGCGCTGGCGGCTGTTGAGGCGCATGGATGGATGGATGCTGTGGACAATAAAAGTAGCTCCTTCCCTCCCATCTGCCATCGGTGGTGGCGGCAGAGGCCGCTTACGTTGACGCTCCTCAGACTGCCTGACTGATTTGGACATAAACGGTTGTCGCCATAACCAAACTTGAAACCAGACCTCGCCATAGTCCGTGCAGAGACGTCAGGACTTGAAAGAGATGAGAATGGGGTTAGTTTTCCTCTATGTTCATTTTTCAGTTTTCATACGATATTTTATACTTTTTATTTAATAGGGCTGCTACGGTGATTGCATTGTCTTAAAGGCCTACTGAAATGATTTTTTTTTTATTTAAACGGGAATAGCAGATCCATTCTATGTGTCATACTTGATCATTTCGCGATATTGCCATATTTTTGCTGAAAGGATTTAGTAGAGAAAATCGACGATAAAGTTCGCAACTTTTGCTCGCTGATAAAAAAAAGCCTTGCCTGTAGCGGAAGTAGCGTGACGTCACAGGAGCTAGTATTCCTCACAATTCCCCGTTGTTTACAATGGAGCGAGAGAGATTCGGACCGAGAAAGTGATGATTACCCCATTAATTTGAGCCAGGATGAAAGATTCGTAGATGAGGAACGTTACAGTGAAGGACTAGAGAGGCAGTGATGGACGTATCTTTTTTCGCTCTGACCGTAACTTAGGTACAAGCTGGCTCATTGGATTCCACACTCTCTCCTTTTTCTATTGTAGATCACAGATTTGTATTTTAAACCACCTGGGATACTATATCCTCTTGAAAATGAGAGTCCAGAACGCGAAATGGACATTCAGTGCCTTTTATCTCCACGACAATACATCGGCTAAATGCTTTAGCTACGAGTTAACGTGATAGCATCTTGCTTTAACTGCATATAGAAACAAAAGAAATAAACCCCTGACTGGAAGGATGGATAGAAAATCAACAATACTATTAAACCGTGGACATGTAAATACACGTTTAATGCTTTCCAGGCTGGCGAAGGTTAACAATGCTGTGCTAACGACGCCATTGAAGCTAACTTAGCAACCAGACTGCACAGAGCTATGCTAAAAACATTAGCTCTCCACCTACGCCAGCCAGCCCTCATTTGCTCATCAACACCCGTGCTCACCTGCGTTCCAGCAATCGGCAGAAGGACGAAGGACTTCACCCGATGCGTTTGGCGGCCCGGAGACGTAGGAAGTCAAGGTGAAGTCGGCGGCTAGTGCGGCTAGTGCGGCTAGCGCGGCTAGCGCTCCAACAAAGTCCTCCTGGTTGTGTTGCTGTAGTCCGCTGCTAATACACCGATCCCACCTACAACTGTCTTCTTTGCAGCCTTCATTGTTCATTAAACAAATTGCAAAAGATGTCCAGAATACTGTGGAATTATGAAATGAAAACAGAGCTTTTTGTATAGGATTCTACGGGGTACCATAACTTCCGTTACTCAGACTTCGTCACGTGCATACGTCATCATACCGCGATGTTTCAGCCGGATATTCCCCGGGAATTTTAAAATGTCACTTTATAAGTTAACCCGGCCGTATTGGCATGTGTTGCAATGTTAAGATTTCATCATTGATATACACTAGCGTTCAAAAGTTTGGGGTCACATGTAAATGTCCTTATTTTTGAAGGAAAAGCACTGTACTTTTCAATGAAGATAACTTTAAACTAGTCTTAACTTGAAAGAAATACACTCTATACATTGCTAATGTGGTAAATGACTATTCTAGCCGCAAATGTCTGCTTTTTGGTGCAATATCTACATAGGTGTATAGAGGCCCATTTCCAGCAACTATCACTCCAGTGTTCTAATGGTACAATGTGTTTGCTCATTGGCTCAGAAGGCTAATTGATGATTAGAAAACCCTTGTGCAATCATGTTCACACATCTGAAAACACTTTAGCTCGTTACAGAAGCTACAAAACTGACCTTCCTTTGAGCAGATTGACTTTCTGGAGCATCACATTTGTGGGGTCAATTAAACGCTCAAAATGGCCAGAAAAAAAGAACTTTCATCTGAAACTCGACAGTCTACTCTTGTTCTTAGAAATGAAGGCTATTCCACTAAATTGTTTGGGTGACCCCAAACTTTTGAACAGTAGTGTATAAACTCCTGCGATGAGGTGGCGACTTGTCCAGGGTGTACAACGCCTTCCGCCCGATTGTAGCTGAGATAGGCTCCAGCGCCCCCCGCGACCCCGAAGGGAATAAGCGGTAGAAAATGGATGGATGGAGGGTGTATAAACTATCAGACCGTGTGGTCGCTAGTAGTGGCTTTCAGTCGGCCTCTAAAGAGCCGCGGGTTTCTGACCCCCCGGTGTAGATGAATGGAAGAATGGGGAAACATTTAAATGCAGAAACGTGGACAAATAGACTTCTCCTGTATTCGTGTCTTTCAGACACTCGACCATGGAGGAGATTAGAGAAGGTGAGAAGAAAGACAAAATGGGTAGTAGCAGTTTTGGAGACCTCCGAAAGAAGCCGCTAGTAACAAGAGGTAAGTGTAAATGTTGCAGGTGGTGAAATAATGCAACGTGCATATCAAAGACAAAGCGCCGTCACAGAAGCCTCACAGCGACCTGAAAGTGCATGACTGATGCTTATGCTAAGAGAGTAAATGTGAAGGAATAGACAACGAGGACAGGTGAGTAAGGTAAGTACTGGTGTGTGCTCCGGTCATGATTTAAAGATTACTGGCGTGGTGAAAGCGCTCCACGACAAAGAAAGACGGGAACACACAGGGAATGTTGGCTTTATCCAGACACACTCCTCATGAAAACATCAAGGCCGTGTTTACACTGCACACCAAATCTAAATTGGTTGCCCTCAAGTGACACGGGTCGGATACTTTTCGCCAGTCTAAACGCTCCAAAGTGCTTCAAATCTGATCTTTTCACATCAGATTTGGGTGACATCTAAGGCTGAAACGACGCGTCGACGTAGTCGACGTCATCGGTTATGTAAATACGTCGACGCCGTTTTTGTGCGTCGACGCGTCGCATATTTACGTCACACTACCGTCATGGCGGAGCACAAAGCAGACTGTGCGAGCGAGGGGAAAAACGCACGCCAAAAGTGGTCAAAAGTGTGGGAGTATTTCAATACACGGCCTAATAATGTTGTTGTATGCACACTGTGTCGAGCGGGAATGGCCTATCATAGCAGCACAACGGCTATGAACCAACATTTGAAAAGAAAACCATCAACCATCAACTAGTCAATCGTTGTCATCATTACACAAAAACATGAATCTGTCATTTGTATCTGCTAGGGGTGTAACGGTACGTGTTTTGTATTGAACCGTTTCGGTACGGGGCTTTCGGTTCGGTACAGGGGTGTACCGAACGAGTTTCTAAGCTAAAGCTAACTTTAGCTGCTAAAGTTTTAACAAGTTGCTTTGCTCCTCTGCCTCTGTCTCAGCACGCAGCATTGTCCCACCCACACAACCATCTGATTGGTACACACGCAGCATTGTCCCACCCACACAACCATCTGATTGGTACACACGCAGCATTGTCCCACCCACACAACCATCTGATTGGTACACACGCAGCATTGTCCCACCCACACAACCATCTGATTGGTACACACGCAGCATTGTCCCACCCACACAACCATCTGATTGGTACACACGCAGCATTGTCCCACCCACACAACCATCTGATTGGTACACACGCAGCATTATCAGCCAATCAGCAGTGCGTATTCATAGCGCATGTAGTCAGCGCTTCAGCGTGGAGCAGATAGGTGTTTAGCAGGTAATCATCAGGCAGCGGACTCTCCCCAAATGATAATAAACACCTCCCAGTCAACTACTAGTAACATCACTATGAGCCCGTTGACCTTCTAGAAACTTAAACTGCAGCTCAGCTCACTCGCAGTCCTGGTTTGAGGTTAAGGCTAATTAGCTCTCAGTTCCAGCCACATCGACCCCTTCTGAGCGCCTATTTTCAGCTGCTGGGAATATTGTAAACAAGAAAAGAAGCAGAGCATGTAGACATGCTAACCTTTCTTCATTACAACTGTTAGTCACTCACTGGAATGAGTAGAATTGGTTATTGTGTACTGTGTTGGACTGGATGTTTATTTTGCACATTTTAAAAGCAATACTTAATGTTTACAGTGCTCCAGAATATTTAGATTGGCACTTTTTTGTATTGGATGTTTATCTTTATTTTTGCACATTTTAGCAAATAAGCAATACTTTCACTTTTGTTGAAATGTTTACACTGTTGTTACAGAATATTTCGTTTTGCACTTTTTTGTATTGGATGTTTATCTTTATTTTTGCACATTTTAAAGCAAAATAAGCAATACTTTTACTTTTGAAATGCTTATACTATTGCAGAATATTAAGATTTGACTTTTATATTTGCACATTAAAAAGCAAACAAGCTACTTTTAATTTTGTTAAATGTTAAAAGTTTTAAATGTTTACATTGTTACAGAATATTTAGTCATGTTGTTGTCAATGTTGACTGAGTGGCCATACTTCTTTTTTTTTGTAAATAAAAGCCATGCCTTTTGAAAAAACTGGCCTACTTTTATTTTTTCATCTTCATTTTAAATAAAATAAAATAAAAAATAATCGGTAAAAGGAAAAATAATCTATAGATGAATCGAAAAAATAATCTATAGATTAACCGATTAATCGAAAAAAATTATCTATAGATTAATCGATAGAAAAATAATCGTTAGCTGCAGCCTTAGTGACATCGGGAGGTAGTCCAAATCCGATTGGAATCGGATCTTTTCAAAGGTGACAGCAGTGGAAAGGTAAATCCGACCTGAATGCGACTTTTCCTCCATCTTTGGGCAAGCTACGCCACTTTTCTGCCAAGGAAAAGACGCGACTCGCCAGTGAATACGTCATCGTAATATCTGGCACATTGAAGCTGCAGCCGCTGGTGATTTGCTCTCCGACTTTGACTCCATGACGCTCATGTTGAGATGTGAGGAGCTCGCTCTGCGACATGGCAGCACGGGCTTGATGAAAGGCCGCTTTAATGAGGCTAAAAAGAGAGGTTCTCCCCTCCCGGCACGACGGTGGCCCGCCCGTGTTCAGGTGACTGACATGTGGACGACCATTGCTTGAGCGCTTTTCAAGTGGAAATCCAGCCCGTGGTTCTGTGGCCATCCGCGATGAAGAAAGGACATTTTTACACGCGAAGAAGGACACCACCTTCTTCAATATTTCAACGAGGCCGCTCCTTCCCTCCGGCGTGGTCTTCCTCACATGTGGTTCTGAAAGTCACGTGACGCCTATCAGATTTTTTGAGTGAACTGGGCTTGATTGACTGGAATCCAAACGCCACGCGGTCATCAGCATGTGCAATCTATGAACTAGCGTGTACTATTAGTGGGTTCGGGATTCCCCAGGAGGAAGTGGCAAATGTTGCTCTGGAGAGGGAAGTCTGGGGGTCTCTGCTGGAGCTGTTGTCCCCGCGACCCCATCCCGGATAAGCGGTTGAAGATGGATGGATGGATGGATATTAGTGGGTGTGTTGCGTGCGATTTACTAAGACTGTGTGCAATTGAAAAGTGGTGCAGACCTACTCAGTGGCCTGGTGGTTAGAGTGTCCGCCCTGAGATCAGTAGGTCGAGTCATACCAAAGACTATAAAATGGTAAATGTCATGTCTGTGTGATCATGTTTTGTTTGGCCATGTGCTTTTTTGGATTTTCTCAGTTCCTGTTCTTTCACTCCCTGTTTTGTTTCCATGACAACCCATTAGTTTGCACCTGTCCTCGTGTCACACACCTGATTCATTTGCACTCACGCACCTGTTGTTAATAGAGATGTCCGATAATATCGGCCTGCCGATATTATCGGCCGATATATGCGTTAAAATGTAATATCGTAAATGATCGGTATCGGTTTTTTTATTATCGGTATCGGTTTTTTTTGTTTTGTTTTTTTTTGTTTTTTTGGTTTTTTTTTAATTAAATCAACATAAAAAACACAAGATACACTTACAATTAGTGCACCAACCCAAAAAACCTCCCTCCCCCATTTACACTCATTCACACAAAAGGGTTGTTTCTTTCTGTTATTAATATTCTGCTTCCTACATTATATATCAATATATATCAATACAGTCTGCAAGGGATACAGTCCGTAAGCACACATGATTGTGCGTGCTGCTGCTCCACTAATAGTACTAACCTTTAACAGTTAATTTGACTCATTTTCATTAATTACTAGTTTCTATGTAACTGTTTTTATATTGTTTTACTTTCTTTTTTATTCAAGAAAATGTTTTTAATTTACTTATCTTATTTTACTATTTTTTTTAAAAAGTACCTTATCTTCATCATACCTGGTTGTCCAAATTAGGCATAATAATGTGTTAATTCCACGACTGCATATATTGGTTGATATCGGTATCGGTTGATATCGGTATCGGTAATTAAAGAGTTGGACAATATCGGAATATCGGATATCGGCAAAAAGTCATTATCGGACATCCCTAGTTGTTAATCATGTCTGTGTTATTTAAGCTTTTCATTTTCTGTTGGTCGGCCTGGCCACATTCTGTCAAGACGTGGACTATGGGGTTTGTTTTCCCGGGATGCAAAGGAAAGTTGGCGCGGGCAAGGCGTGAGGGTAAGGACATCTATTTAATTATTACTATAAAAAAGGAACAAAAGGCGGAAGTACAAAAACTTGGCTAATGAAACAAAAACCTGCACAAAGGCAGAAACTATGAACATGAAGCAAAACGTCACTAACTGCGGCATTAATAACAAAAACGTACTTGGCATGGAAGTATGGAAACATGGGTAGCAGAAGTCATGAGAGGTAAACAGGGGCCACCTCCCTTACTGCCCGTTCATGTTGTCATGATCCTACGTGGAGTGGTTTGCTATGTTTCCAAACATGCAGCAGACATCTACCACTTTTTATGGGCATTTTAGAAGCCGTCCTGCAGCGCATCTATATATTTTTTTCTTTTTCTTTTTCGACTGCTGAAGATGCATGAGGGGCTTCACTTACTCCACTCAATACGCCAAAAATGCATACTTACAAGAAGGTTTTTTTTTTCCATATGAGGAATATTTTAATGGGGATGGCGTGGTTCCTGGTTCGATCCCCGAGCTTCTACCAACCAAGTCCCATCCGTTGTGTCCTTGAGCAAGACACTTCACCCTTGCTCCTGATGGGTGGTGGTTAGGGCCTTGCATGGCAGCTCCCGCCATCAGTGTGTGAATGGGTGAATGTGGAAATAGTGTCAAAGCGCTTTAAATATCTTGAATGTAGAAAAGCGCTATACGAGTATAACCCATTTACCATTTTATAATATATATTATATGTGAAAAAACAAACGTCATTGAAAAAATACCAAAGCGCATCAATTGAATTGATTTTAATCAGCCCCTTAAGTCCTCTAGCAGCTATATAATAATAATAATAATAATAATAATAATAATAATAATAATAATAATAATAGATTTTATTTGTAAAAAGCACTTTACATTGAGCATACAACCTCAAAGTGCTACAGTGTATTAAAAAAATAAAAATAAAAAATAGATAATATAAATGAATAAAAATAAAAACTAGAACAGTCTAATAGCTAGATCTAGTATGCATATATAAAAAAAAGGCTTTTTTTTTAAAAAAAAAAAAAAAGGTTTTTAAGCCTTTTTTAAAAGCATCTACAGTCTGTGGTGCCCTCAGGTGGTCAGGGAGAGCGTTCCACAGACTGGAAGCGGCGGAGCAGAACGCTCGGTCTCCCATAGTTCGTAGCTTTGGTTAGCCTGTCCGGAGCGGAGGTGTCGTGTTGAGGATTTGGTGGTGAGTAGTTCTTTGAGGTAGAGGGGGGGGGGCATTTCCATGGAGGCACTGGTGGGTTAGTAGGGAGACTTTGTATTCAATCCTGAGTGGAACAGGAAGCCAGTAAAGGGATCTGAGAATTGGTGTGATATGGTCGTATTTCCGCACTCTCATCAGGATCCTAGCAGCACTATTTGGTATATATAATATAAAAGTATGTTGCTGAATAGATGATATCTCTAATATTTTTCTTCATGAGCGTCCACCAAAATGTTGCCCCACACACACACACACGTAGGATGGAGGTTTCGCGTCCTTGTCAGGTTCAAACACTGATGACATCTATTAATCAGACAAGAAGCAAGGAATCATGCAGACACAGAGTTCAATTTAGCCCATGGGGAGAACGCATGGAGCTGCACCCTTAGTCACAGTCTTGCCCTACGCTCTAAGGTTCAGCTCCTGCGTCCCTCTATTTATTCAGGTATTTATACAGTCAACAACACTAAGGCCGCCTCTAAAAGGAGTGGTCACATATATTATGCAAAGCAGGTCCAGGACGCACAATACGTGACGGAATGTGCTGGGGGCCGTGTGATTTCGCCTTGTCCCCGCTTCGTCTGCGTGTTGTCATCTTATATTCGTTGAGGTCGTTGAAGTCCTTGGCTGTTAGCGGGCTAAAACAAAGATAACATCTACGGCTGAGGCCACCCCTCAGACAGGAAGTTTTTGTCCTTGCACAGATTAGAAAAGTCTAACTTGAGCACAATAACTAAAGCAACGGACTTTAAGCATACTAAAGTTAGTGTGATAATTAGGGATGTCTGATAATGGCTTTTTGCCGATATCCGATATTCCGATATTGTCCAACTCTTTAATTACCGATACCGATATCAACCGATACCGATACTGATATATACAGTTGTGGAATTAACACATTATTATGCCTAATTTGGACAACCAGGTATGGTGAAGATAAGGTCGTTTGTTTTTTTAAATTAATAAAATAAAATAAGATAAATAAATTAAAAACATTTTCTTGAATAAAAAAGAAAGTAAAACAATATAAAAACAGTTACATAGAAACTAGTAATTAATGAAAATTTGTAAAATTAACTGTTAAAGGTTAGTACTATTAGTGGAGCAGCAGCACGCACAATCATGTGTGCTTACGGACTGTATCCCTTGCAGACTGTATTGATATATATTGATATATAATGTAGGAAGCAGAATATTAATAACAGAAAGAAACAACCCTTTTGTGTGAATGAGTGTAAATGGGGGAGGGAGGTTTTTTGGCTTGGTGCACTAATTGTAAGTGTATCTTGTGTTTTTTATGTGGATTTAATTATAAAAAAATTAAAAAAAATAAAAAAAATAAAAACGATACCGACAATAAAAAAAACGATACCGATAATTTCCGATATTACATTTTAAAGCATTTATCGGCCGATATTATCGGACATCTCTAGTGATAATATATACATAATTATTCTAACAGTCCTTCTGACAGCTGCTAAATAAAACGCAAACTAGTGCTCGCAAAACGCTAGTGTTGAGTGTTGATAAATCACACTGCGCGAGCTAAATAATTCTATTTGCATCTCCTCCCCCCAGTATTGTGGGCGTTTTGAGAATCGGCATATATTGTGCACGTTAACGAAGACGCAAAATGAATTACACGCCTTCTTCTGCTCACTTAATAGACACAATCCACTTTGAATACTGTGAGTAGTTCAGCTATGCATGTGCTAACAAGTTTGCACGTGTTTTAGTACACGCAAACCTTTTGCAAATCAGGCCCCAAGTATTTTGTTTTTTCTATTCACTATGAGCAGAGGTGGGTAGTAACGCGCTACGTTTACTACGTTACATCTACTCCAGTAACCTTTGGGATAAATTGTACTTCTAAGAGTAGTTTTAATGCAACATACTTTTACTTGAGTATATTTATAGAGAAGAAACGCTACTTTTACTCCGCTCCATTTATCTACATTCAGCTCGCTACTCGCTACTGATTTTTATCCATCTGTTAATGCACGCTTTGTTTGTTTTGGTTTGTCAGACAGACCTTCAAAGTAGGATCTATCGCATGCCTGCGTTTCACCAATCAAATACAGTCTCTGGTGACGTTTGACTCTGTTTCACCAATCAAATGCAGTCTCTGGTGACGTTTGACTCCGTTTCACCAATCAAATGCAGTCTCTGGTGACGTTTGACTCCGTTTCACCAATCAAATGCAGTCACTGGTGACGTTTGACTCCGTTTCACCAATCAATTGCAGTCTCTGGTGACGTTTGACTCTGTTTCACCAATCAAATGCAGTCTCTGGTGACGTTTGACACCGTTTCACCAATCAAATGCAGTCACTGGTGACGTTTGACTCCGTTTCACCAATCAAATGCAGTCACTGGTGACGTTTGACTCCGTTTCACCAATCAATTGCAGTCTCTGGTGACGTTTGACTCTGTTTCACCAATCAAATGCAGTCTCTGGTGACGTTTGACACCGTTTCACCAATCAAATGCAGTCACTGGTGACGTTTGACTCCGTTTCACCAATCAAATGCAGTCTCTGGTGACGTTTGACTCCGTTTCACCAATCAAATGCAGTCACTGGTGACGTTTGACTCCGTTTCACCAATCAATTGCAGTCTCTGGTGACGTTTGACTCTGTTTCACCAATCAAATGCAGTCTCTGGTGACGTTTGACACCGTTTCACCAATCAAATGCAGTCACTGGTGACGTTTGACTCCGTTTCACCAATCAAATGCAGTCACTGGTGACGTTTGACTCCGTTTCACCAATCAAATGCAGTCACTGGTGACGTTTGACTCCGTTTCACCAATCAAATGCAGTCACTGGTGACGTTTGACTCCGTTTCACCAATCAATTGCAGTCTCTGGTGACGTTTGACTCCGTTTCACCAATCAAATGCAGTCACTGGTGACGTTTGACTCCGTTTCACCAATCAAATGCAGTCACTGGTGACGTTTGACTCCGTTTCACCAATCAAATGCAGTCACTGGTGACGTTTGGCTCCGTTTCACCAATCAAACAGAGCCAGGCGGTCACATGATTAACTGCACATAAAGTTTCAGCGGCAAACAACAAGCTTAAGCTTACATGAACTCAACGTCAAATTTGAGGAAGCACATGGCGGTAAGTAACGTTATACGGCTGTCACCGTAGGCTGATGTTAGCTTCCCTGCTATGCATCACTGTCAAATGTACATCGTGTGGGTATAATTTATTAACGCACTGCAGCCTCATAGACAGAGATACACACACACACACACACACACACACACACACACACACACACACACATACATGTCTTGCCTACTTTGTGTGGACCCACGTTTGGTTAGTGGGTTGTGAGGGCCCCCCTTTCCACTATAGCTAGAATGATGAAAAAATATACATCTAGCCCTAGATGGGAGTAGAGAGTTGCAACTAGGGATGTCAGTTAATGGCTTTTTGCCGACATCCAATATTCCGATATTGTCCAACTCTTTAATTACCGATACCGATATCAACCAATACCGATATCAACCGATATATGCAGTCGTGGAATTAACACATTATTATGCCTAATTTGGACAACCAGGTATGGTGAAGATAAGGTACTTTTTTAAAAAATTAATAAAAGAAAGTAAAACAATATAAAAACAGTTACATAGAAACTAGTAATTAATGAAAATGAGTAAAATTAACTGTTAAAGGTTAGTATTATTAGTGGAGCAGCAGCACGCACAATCATGTGTGCTTACGGACTGTATCCCTTGCAGACTGTATTGATATATATTGATATATAATGTAGGAACCAGAATATTAATAACAAAAAAGATACAACCCTTTTGTGTGAATGAGTGTAAATGGGGGAGGGAGGTTTTTTGGGTTGGTGCAATAATTGTATGTGTATCTTGTGTTTTTATGTTGATTTAATAAAAACAAAAAAAAACAAAACAACAACAACAACAAAAAACGATACCGATAATTAAAAAAACGATACCGATAATTTCCAATATTACATTTTAAAGCATTTATCGGACATCCCTAGTTGCAACCTCACTTCAGAATGCAAAACACACAAAGTAAAAAAAATATTTTACTTTTGTAGTTGTGAGGATCAGGCAAATGTCCTCACAAGTTAAAAGATCCTCACAGAAAGAGTGGTTTATCAAGTGTATGTCCACACAAGGATGGTGAGACAAGTGCACACACACACACACACACACACACACACACACACACACACACACACACACACACACACACACACACACACACACACACACACACACACACACACATGCATACAAACAGCAATCAGAAGTGCACAGTGTGTTCCCAGGTGCAGCCCACACCTATCAGTTTATGGTTTGCGTAAAGGCTAACTTGTTATTTTCCTTTGTAATCTCTGCCTACTGAGCCTATGGTGCTGTTAAGTTATTGTGGCTCAATTTGCCTTCATTTTTTTTATGTTAATGTATTATTATTTAATATATATTATTGTTTTAGTTGCTTAAGAGATATTCCTGGCTCTGAATTTGCTCATTGCTATTTTTATGTTTTTGTGCATTATTTGTTGCCGTCATTAAACAAACAGCTTACTCATCAGTTACTCAGTACTTGAGTAGTTTTTTCCCAACATACTTTTTGCTTTTACTCAAGTAAATATTTGGGTGACTACTCCTTACTTTTACTTGAGTAATACATCTCTAAAGTAACAGTACTCTTACTTGAGTCCAATTTCTGGCTACTCTACCCACCTCTGGGTCTGAGCTTCACAATCAAAATCCTCCGCTGCACTTCCTGCTCCCTATCAGCTATGTGTTTTAATTTGAAAGGAACAACGTCCACAGCCAATCAGATATCAGCTGACAGAGTAATTACTTATGGCACTTATATGCATTATTGTTGCTCTGGCCTGATAAGTGAGCGTGCTGCCAGACAAGGAGAGGTCCTTGAGGCCCAAACTAATATATGGCGGCTGTTTTTATTGAGGCGGGATGGTACCTAAGTCATGCCCACCTCAGAGCCGCCACGCCGTCTGTTTTATATACGCAGGCCGGGTTATTTATTTGGAGCAATTTCCTCTCTAGCGCAAGATGCGGCTAATGCCCAGTTTTTAATACATTATTTACACATGGAAATGTGTGCAGAAGGGAGGAAAATGAATGGACCCGCGCTTGCTGCCGCGATCTGTTATATCACAGTTTAACAATCTGGATTGCTAATAGAACCATTTATCATGGAGCACTCATTTATTCCAAGGGAGCGGCCCAGGTCTCGGTCCCAGAGGCCTATGGAAATGGGGTGCATGTAATGAAGCTCAAGTGAGAGTCACTTTGTTTAAAAAGTGGAGACGCGGTGCTCGGAGTCAATTAGGATGGACCCAGGTGCTCCCCCCCCCCCCCCCCCCCAACGCCACAGCCCCCCTAATTGAATTGTGTTTGCAGCCTGCAGGAAACCTGAAGTGACGGCAAATAAATGTGTGACCTAAGTTGTGTTTCATCCCACCTAAAGCACCAGCGTTTGGGCCCGGGTTCTGCAATATCTGGAATATTTGCCTCCAACAAAATAATCATCGGAAGCAACTACCTCGTGTAAAAATAGGAAGTGATTTTAAATCATGTTTCTTTTATTGTGTCTTTATACCGGGTAGCATGTAGACCAGGTAGCATGTAGACCAGGTAGCATGTAGACCAGGTAGCGTGTAGACCAGGTAGCGTGTAGACCAGGTAGCATGTAGACCAGGTAACATGTAGACCAGGTAGCATATAGACCAGGTAGCATGTAGACCAGGTAGCATGTAGACCAGGTAGCATGTAGACCAGGTAACATGTAGACCAGGTAGCATATAGACCAGGTAGCATGTAGACCAGGTAGCATATAGACCAGGTAGCATGTAGACCAGGTAGCATGTAGACCAGGTAGCATGTAGACCAGGTAGCATATAGACCAGGTAGCATGTAGACCAGGTAGCATGTAGACCAGGTAGCATGTAGACCAGGTAGCATGTAGACCAGGTAGCATGTAGACCAAGTAGTATGTAGACCAGGTAGCGTGTAGACCAGGTAGCATGTAGACCAAGTAGCATGTAGACCAGGTAGCTAGTAGACCAGGTAGCATGTAGACCAGGTAACATGTAGACCAGGTAGCATGTAGACCAGGTAGTATGTAGACAAGGGGTGGCCACACTTTTTCTGCAGGGGAGCTACTTTTCAATGGACCAAGTGTGTCACAAAGTGTTGGTGACGAACCCCAAGATGCAGAGATGGCAGGCTTTGTGCAGGAAAACATGAATTAATGTCCGAAAATTAAGAAAATACACAAACCAGGAACCAGGAACAGGCAAACTTTGCAGCTTTGTAGATGTCAAAAACAGCGGGAGGCAGTGTGCCTACCGCTGTTTTCTGTGACCAACAAGTATGTGCTCCAATAGAAATGATTGGAAACTCAAGACAGCCATGACATGTACTTTATAAGTGTATGTAAACTTTTGACCACGACTGTACATATGTATGCATATAATATAATATTATATATGTATACACTACCGTTCAAAAGTTTGGGGTCACCCAAACAATTTAGTGTTCGAGCCTTCATTTCTAAGAACAAGAATAGACTGTCGAGTTTCAGATGAAAGTTCTCTTTTTCTGGCCATTTTGAGCGTTTAATTGAGCCCACAAATGTGATGCTCCAGAAACTCAATCTGCTCAAAGGAAGGTCAGTTTTGTAGCTTCTGTAACGAGCTAAAGTGTTTTCAGATGTGTGAACATGATTGCACAAGGGTTTTCTAATCATCAATTAGCCTTCTGAGCCAATGAGCAAACACATTGTACCATTAGAACACTGGAGTGATAGTTGCTGGAAATGGGCCTCTAGTAGATATTGCACCAAAAAGCAGACATTTGCAGCTAGAATAGTCATTTACCACATTAGCAATGTATAGAGTGTATTTCTGTAAAGTTAAGACTAGTTTAAAGTTATCTTCATTGAAAAGTACAGTGCTTTTCCTTAAAAAATAAGGACATTTACATGTGACCCCAAACTTTTGAACGGTAGTGTATATACACACATATATACTGTATATATATATATATGTGTGTGTATATATATATATATACACATATATATACTGTATATATATATAAATAGGTGTATGTATATATATATATATATATATATATATATATATATATATATATATATATATATATATATATATATATATATATATATATATATATATATATATATATATATATATATATATATATATATATATATATATATATATATATATATATATATATATATATATATATATATATATATACTGTATGTATGTATGTATGTATCAGTGACGTGCAGGGGAGGCGGGGCCTCACGTGCCATAATAGAAAGAAAAAAAATTTAAAAAGAAAAAAAAAATTATTAAATTGTTATATGTATCCAGTGATTTACTAAAGTTATTTTCCACCCGCTCTGTGCCCTATATAAACCATGGTATGTGAATGCTTCCATTAAAATCTCCTGAGGATTGAGGAAACCCCTCATGAAACAGCCTTGTAGAGATGAAATAGTCTTGTGATTTTTTTTCCCACACATACATATTACGCTCTACCAGGCGATCATGCAACTGCTGGATGTGGACGTCCTGGGCTGGTGTGGTTACATGTGGTCTGCAGTTGTGAGGCCGGATGGATGTACTGCCTAATTCTCTGAAACACCTTTGGAGACGGATTATGGGAGATGATTGAACATTCAATTCACGGGCAACAGCTCTGGTGGACATTTCTGCAGTCAGCGTGCCAACTGCACGCACACTCAGAACTTTAAAATCTGTGCCATTGTGCCTTGTGATAAAACTTCACATTTCAGAGTGGCCTTTTATTGTGGGCAGCCTAAGGCCCACCTGTGTAGTAATCATGCTGTTTAATCAGCATCTTGATATGACACACCTGTGAGGTGAGATGGATTATCTTGGCATCAAAGGAATGCTCACTAACAGATTTAGACAGATTTGAGAACAATATTTGACAGGAGTCGGTCTTTTGTTTATATAGTAAAAGTTTTACATCTTTGAGTTAAAAATGGGAGCAAAAGCAAATGTGATGCGTTTATATTTTTGTTGAGTGTACATTTTGAACTACGTGCATTCACGCTAATGTAGTCTCTGTCCATGGTGAGTGGAGGGGACGTCCACCTGCTGTTAATGTAGTCTCTGTCCATGGTGAGTGGAGAGGACGTCCACCTGCTGTTAATGTAGTCTCTGTCTATGGTGAGTGGAGAGGACGTCCACCTGCTGTTAATGTAGTCTCTGTCCATGGTGAGTGGAGAGGACGTCCACCTGCTGTTAATGTAGTCTCTGTCTATGGTGAGTGGAGAGGACGTCCACCTGCTGTTAATGTAGTCGCTGTCTATGGTGAGTGGAGTGGACGTCCACCTGCTGTTAATGTAGTCTCTGTCTATGGTGAGTGGAGTGGACGTCCACCTGCTGTTAATGTAGTCTCTGTCCATGGTGAGTGGAGTGGACGTCCACCTGCTGTTAATGTAGTCTCTGTCCATGGTGAGTGGAGTGGACGTCCACCTGCTGTTAATGTAGTCTCTGTCTATGGTGAGTGGAGAGGACGTCCACCTGCTGTTAATGTAGTCTCTGTCTATGGTGAGTGGAGAGGACGTCCACCTGCTGTTAATGTAGTCTCTGTCCATGGTGAGTGGAGAGGACGTCCACCTGCTGTTAATGTAGTCTCTGTCTATGGTGAGTGGAGAGGACGTCCACCTGCTGTTAATGTAGTCTCTGTCTATGGTGAGTGGAGAGGACGTCCACCTGCTGTTAATGTAGTCTCTGTCTATGGTGAGTGGAGAGGACGTCCACCTGCTGTTAATGTAGTCTCTGTCCATGGTGAGTGGAGAGGACGTCCACCTGCTGTTAATGTAGTCTCTGTCTATGGTGAGTGGAGAGGACGTCCACCTGCTGTTAATGTAGTCTCTGTCTATGGTGAGTGGAGAGGACGTCCACCTGCTGTTAATGTAGTCTCTGTCCATGGTGAGTGGAGTGGACGTCCACCTGCTGTTAATGTAGTCTCTGTCTATGGTGAGTGGAGAGGACGTCCACCTGCTGTTAATGTAGTCTCTGTCCATGGTGAGTGGAGAGGACGTCCACCTGCTGTTAATGTAGTCTCTGTCTATGGTGAGTGGAGTGGACGTCCACCTGCTGTTAATGTAGTCTCTGTCTATGGTGAGTGGAGAGGACGTCCACCTGCTGTTAATGTAGTCTCTGTCCATGGTGAGTGGAGTGGACGTCCACCTGCTGTTAATGTAGTCTCTGTCTATGGTGAGTGGAGAGGACGTCCACCTGCTGTTAATGTAGTCTCTGTCTATGGTGAGTGGAGAGGACGTCCACCTGCTGTTAATGTAGTCTCTGTCCATGGTGAGTGGAGAGGACGTCCACCTGCTGTTAATGTAGTCTCTGTCTATGGTGAGTGGAGAGGACGTCCACCTGCTGTTAATGTAGTCTCTGTCTATGGTGAGTGGAGAGGACGTCCACCTGCTGTTAATGTAGTCTCTGTCTATGGTGAGTGGAGAGGACGTCCACCTGCTGTTAATGTAGTCTCTGTCCATGGTGAGTGGAGAGGACGTCCACCTGCTGTTAATGTAGTCTCTGTCTATGGTGAGTGGAGAGGACGTCCACCTGCTGTTAATGTAGTCTCTGTCCATGGTGAGTGGAGAGGACGTCCACCTGCTGTTAATGTAGTCTCTGTCTATGGTGAGTGGAGTGGACGTCCACCTGCTGTTAATGTAGTCTCTGTCTATGGTGAGTGGAGAGGACGTCCACCTGCTGTTAATGTAGTCTCTGTCTATGGTGAGTGGAGAGGACGTCCACCTGCTGTTAATGTAGTCTCTGTCTATGGTGAGTGGAGAGGACGTCCACCTGCTGTTAATGTAGTCTCTGTCTATGGTGAGTGGAGAGGACGTCCACCTGCTGTTAATGTAGTCTCTGTCTATGGTGAGTGGAGAGGACGTCCACCTGCTGTTAATGTAGTCTCTGTCTATGGTGAGTGGAGAGGACGTCCACCTGCTGTTAATGTAGTCTCTGTCCATGGTGAGTGGAGAGGACGTCCACCTGCTGTTAATGTAGTCTCTGTCTATGGTGAGTGGAGAGGACGTCCACCTGCTGTTAATGTAGTCTCTGTCTATGGTGAGTGGAGTGGACGTCCACCTGCTGTTAATGTAGTCTCTGTCTATGGTGAGTGGAGAGGACGTCCACCTGCTGCTAATGTAGTCTCTGTCCATGGTGAGTGGAGAGGACGTCCACCTGCTGTTAATGTAGTCTCTGTCCATGGTGAGTGGAGAGGACGTCCACCTGCTGTTAATGTAGTCTCTGTCTATGGTGAGTGGAGTGGACGTCCACCTGCTGTTAATGTAGTCTCTGTCTATGGTGAGTGGAGAGGACGTCCACCTGCTGTTAATGTAGTCTCTGTCTATGGTGAGTGGAGAGGACGTCCACCTGCTGTTAATGTAGTCTCTGTCTATGGTGAGTGGAGAGGACGTCCACCTGCTGTTAATGTAGTCTCTGTCTATGGTGAGTGGAGAGGACGTCCACCTGCTGTTAATGTAGTCTCTGTCTATGGTGAGTGGAGAGGACGTCCACCTGCTGTTAATGTAGTCTCTGTCCATGGTGAGTGGAGAGGACGTCCACCTGCTGTTAATGTAGTCTCTGTCTATGGTGAGTGGAGAGGACGTCCACCTGCTGTTAATGTAGTCTCTGTCTATGGTGAGTGGAGTGGACGTCCACCTGCTGTTAATGTAGTCTCTGTCTATGGTGAGTGGAGAGGACGTCCACCTGCTGCTAATGTAGTCTCTGTCCATGGTGAGTGGAGAGGACGTCCACCTGCTGTTAATGTAGTCTCTGTCCATGGTGAGTGGAGAGGACGTCCACCTGCTGTTAATGTAGTCTCTGTCTATGGTGAGTGGAGTGGACGTCCACCTGCTGTTAATGTAGTCTCTGTCCATGGTGAGTGGAGTGGACGTCCACCTGCTGTTAATGTAGTCTCTGTCTATGGTGAGTGGAGTGGACGTCCACCTGCTGTTAATGTAGTCTCTGTCTATGGTGAGTGGAGAGGACGTCCACCTGCTGTTAATGTAGTCTCTGTCTATGGTGAGTGGAGAGGACGTCCACCTGCTGTTAATGTAGTCTCTGTCCATGGTGAGTGGAGAGGACGTCCACCTGCTGTTAATGTAGTCTCTGTCTATGGTGAGTGGAGTGGACGTCCACCTGCTGTTAATGTAGTCTCTGTCCATGGTGAGTGGAGAGGACGTCCACCTGCTGTTAATGTAGTCTCTGTCTATGGTGAGTGGAGTGGACGTCCACCTGCTGTTAATGTAGTCTCTGTCCATGGTGAGTGGAGAGGACGTCCACCTGCTGCTAATGTAGTCTCTGTCTATGGTGAGTGGAGTGGACGTCCACCTGCGCTGGAAGTCATTAGCGCCTTCACACTAATTGTTGTGCTGATGTGCTTCGTCTTGTCGCCGCTATTAGCTGGAGCTCATTAGCTAGCAAACCAGGCCAAGCGGCTTCTTTTAGGTATGCTCGTTCACCGCACATGAGAGGCAAATTGTTTTCTGCAAATGTGTCGTACGTCCAACCACGTCCACTTCCTGTCACTTCATTCCAGACCAAAAGCCGTTCTGCATACCCAGCTGGGTTTGGACTGTTCTTCTGACGTGTTCATCGTGGTGATGAAGAGGAGCATCAAGAGGGAACAATTTGGTTCCGTGGATAAAGCTCACAGAGAACCTCACCCATGTTATTTTTAGCTCCCCTGGCCTCCCACAGCAGGACCAGAACTGGGTCTTTGTTTAATTTAGGGTAGTCATTTTCCAGGCGCCCGCCTGGCGAGGGCGCCGTCGGGCTAATATGGATGTGAGCTGGGGAACGCCATGACAGGCCTACAAGCGCTATTTAATGTATCGTATTTTAATTATCGCTCTCGTGCCCGAGCACGCCGCCGTCTCTTTATCACATCGCATCCGGGATGATGAGGTAATTACTTAATCTGGACAAACCTGTTTGTCAATCAGCTGTGGTGGAGGTGATAACTCCTGGCCGCGATCATTCTTTACCCGCATGCACTCTTTTAAGTAGCTGAATTACATTAGCAGCATGCTAACAAAGTGCAGGACAAAGTAACTCCACCATCCTTCAGACTGCTGAGCTGCGGTGAAAAATGTTGGTGCTCATCAGGGTGTGTCAGTCCATGGTAAAAACTGATTTTCAAGGTAAAAACTGATTTTCAAGGTAAAAGTTGATTTTCAAGGTAAAAATTTATTTTCCAGGAGAAAGTTTATTTTCAAGGTAAAAACTGATTTTCTAGGCAAAAGTTGATTTTCAATGTAAAAGTTGATTTTCAAGGTAAAAACTGATTTTCAAGGTAAAAACTGATTTTCAAGGTAAAAACTGATTTTCAAAGTAAAAGTTGATTTTCAAGGTAAAAGTTGATTTTCAAGGTAAAAACTCATTTTCATGGTAAAAACTGATTTTCAAGGTAAAAACTGATTTTCAAGGTAAAAGTTGATTTTCAAGGTAAAAATTTATTTTCCAGGAGAAAGTTTATTTTCAAGGTAAAAACTCATTTTCAGGGGAAAGTTGATTTTCAATGTAAAAGTTGATTTTCAAGGTAAAAACTGATTTTCAAGGTAAAAACTGATTTTCAAGGTAAAAACTGATTTTCAAAGTAAAGTTGATTTTCAAGGTAAAAGTTGATTTTCAAGGTAAAAACTGATTTTCAGGGGAAAGTTGATTTTCAAGGTAAAAACTGATTTTCAGGGGAAAGTTGATTTTCAAGGTAAAAACTGATTTTCAAGGTAAAAACTGATTTTCAAGGTAAAAACTGATTTTCAAGGTAAAAGTTGATTTTCAAGGTAAAAGTTGATTTTCAAGGTAAAAACTGATTTTCAAGGTAAAAACTGATTTTCAAAGTAAAAGTTGATTTTCAAGGTAAAAGTTGATTTTCAAGGTAAAAACTGATTTTCAGGGGAAAGTTGATTTTCAAGGTAAAAACTGATTTTCATGGTAAAAACTGATTTTCAAGGCAAAAGTTGATTTTCAAGAAAAAAACAGATTTTCAAGGTAAAAGTTGATTTTCAAGGTAAAAGTTGATTTTCAAGGTAAAAGTTGATTTTCAAGGTAAAAACTGATTTTCATGGTAAAAACTGATTTTCAAGGTAAAAACTGATTTTCAAGGTAAAAACTGATTTTCAAAGTAAAAGTTGATTTTCAAGGTAAAAACTGATTTTCATGGTAAAAACTGATTTTCAAGGTAAAAAATGATTTTCAAGGTAAAAACTGATTTTCAAAGTAAAAGTTGATTTTCAAGGTAAAAGTTGATTTTCAAGGTAAAAACTGATTTTCAGGGGAAAGTTGATTTTCAAGGTAAAAACTGATTTTCATGGTAAAAACTGATTTTCAAGGCAAAAGTTGATTTTCAAGGTAAAAGTTGATTTTCAAGGTAAAAGTTGATTTTCAAGGTAAAAACTGATTTTCTTGGTAAAAACCCGATTGTCAAGGTAAAAACTGATTTTCAAAGTAAAAGTTGATTTTCAAGGTAAAAGTTGATTTTCAAGGCAAAAGTTGATTTTCAATGTAAAAGTTGATTTTCAAGGTAAAAGTTGATTTTCAAGGTAAAAGTTGATTTCCAAGGTAAAAACTGATTTTCAAGGCAAAAGTTGATTTTCAAGGTAAAAGTTGATTTTCAAGATAAAAACTGATTTTCAAGGTAAAAGTTGATTTTCAAGGTAACAACAGATTTTCAGGGCAAAAGTTGATTTTCAAGGTAAAAGTTGATTTTCAAGGTAAAAACTGATTTTCAAGGTAAAAGTTGATTTTCAAGGTAAAAACTGATTTTCAAAGTAAAAGTTGATTTTCAAGGTAAAAGTTGATTTTCAAGGTAAAAACAGATTTTCATGGTAAAAACTGATTTTCAAGGCAAAAGTTGATTTTCAATGTAAAAAACACACATCTGCGGTCCCCTCCAAGGTTTCTCATGGTATCCCATTGGGTGAGTTTTTCCTTGCCCTGGTGTGGGATCTGAGCCGAGGATGTCATTGTGGCTTGTGCAGCCCTTTGAGACACTGGTGATTTAGGGCTATATAAGATTGATTGATTGATTGATTGATTGATTGATTGATTGATTGATTGATTGATTGATTGATTGATTGATTGATTGATTGATTGATTGATTGATTGAAAAGCCCTGAGATGATGCATCAATGACAGTGCCAAGTATTCTTGTTTCCTATATTGAAAGGATGTCTTCTGTGTTTCCAGACATCTTGTCATCCTTCTACCAGCCCGTGGCTGTCAACATGCGCCACCACTACGAGCCCCACATGCTGCACGCCCTGCACGGGTGAGACGCTGCAATGGTCACACTCTTCCAAAACTTTCGGGGGGAGTTTTCCAGCTTGTGAGGGCCTGAGAACTTTCAAATGTGATACTGAGCAGCCTGGTTTGGATGAAGTCGATAAAGTCTGACGTGCACACGCATGATGGCGACACAGGTGTGGTGGAGTCATTCATCAAGGTGCGCTGTGGGGGAGGGGCCGGGAGCCTGTCTCCAGACTCAGCCACCTTGATGAATGTGATTTGATCTTGACAGTGGACCCCTCATTCATCAAGGCCCTGATCTTGCTGTCCCTCTCGTTGCCTGTGCCAAATTCACCTAATTACTGCAACGCCGAACAGCAAATGAAGTGCTGTGTCATTTGTCGCCCGGTGTGCCGCTTTGTTACCTGCTCCCGTGTCGGGGTCCACTTTTTGATTGCCAAACACGACAGCTCGGTGTGAGCCCCTTCATCACCGCGTGCCGTCACTGTAACAAGTGTGCTTGTACAGGAAGCAGCTGACAGGAAGCTACTCTTCTCAAGTGTTTTGGTTGGATGAGACGTGGCGTCTACAACCAGACGCTTTTTACCTTTTGCTCTCTTTTTCAACCATGCGCCTAAAACCTTTTGGGAAATATTCCAAATGTCCTCATTAATGTTGTTTGCTGTAGCAGAATTGAGCTTACAGTAGGGTTGTACAGTATACTGGTACTAGCGTAGCATCGCGGTACTAATGAATCAAAAAGGCTACTATACTCATTTTGAAAAGCACCGGTGCGTCGTCACGTGGTGACATTGCTGGTTTTAGGAGCAGAGGAGCATGTTGGGCAGCGCACACACACAGAGTACTTACAAGCAGACACAGTGTGTAGACAGAAAAGGGAGAATGGACGCATTTTGGTGTAAAAAGTAAAGATAAAGGTGAGAGGTGCTTTAAGACATGGCTAGCTAGCTAGCTAGTTCTCTAACTTCTTGTTGTTAAATGCACTGCTTGCCTATCTGTTTTATCCAGTGCTTTTATGTTTTTATTTCTATTTTTATCTATGTTTTATCTAGTGTTTTTCATCTTTTTATTTCTATTTTTAATCTATGTTTTATCCAGTGCCTTCAAGTTTTTATTTCTATTTTTATCTACGTTTTATCTAGTGTTTTTCATCTTTTTATTTCTATTTTTATCTATGTTTTATCTAGTGTTTTTCATCTTTTTATTTCTATTTTTATCTGTTTTATCCAGTGCTTTTATGTTTTTATTTCTATTTTTATCTATGTTTTATCTAGTGTTTTTCATATTTTTATTTCTATTTTTAATCTTTGTTTTATCCAGTGCTTTCATGTTTTTATTTCTATTTTTATCTATGTTTTATCTAGTGTTTTTCATCTTTTTATTTCTATTTTTAATCTTCGTTTTATCCAGTGCTTTCATGTTTTTATTTCTATTTTTATCTGTGTTTTATCCAGTGCTTTTATGTTTTTATTTCTATTTTTATCTATGTTTTATCTAGTGTTTTTCATATTTTTATTTCTATTTTTAATCTGTTTTATCCAGTGCTTTCATGTTTTTATTTCTATTTTTATCTATGTTTTATCTAGTGTTTTTCATCTTTTTATTTCTATTTTTAATCTTTGTTTTATCCAGTGCTTTCATGTTTTTATTTCTATTTTTATCTATGTTTTATCTAGTGTTTTTCATCTTTTTATTTATATTTTTAATCTTTGTTTTATCCAGTGCTTTCATGTTTTTATTTATATTTTTATCTGTGTTTTATCCAGTGCTTTTATGTTTTTATTTATATTTTTATCTATGTTTTATCTAGTGTTTTTCATGTTTTTATTTATATTTTTAATCTTTGTTTTATCCAGTGCTTTCATGTTTTATTTCTATTTTTATCTATGTTTTATCTAGTGTTTTTCATCTTTTTATTTCTATTTTTATCTGTTTCATCCAGTGCTTTCATTTTTTTATTTCTATTTTTATCTGTTTTATCTCGTGTTTTTCATCTTTTTATTTCAATTTTTATCTGTTTTATCCAGTGCTTTGATGTTTTATTTCTATTTTTATCTATGTTTTATCTAGTGTTTTTCATCCTTTTATTTCTATTTTTAATCTTTGTTTTATCCAGTGCTTTCATGTTTTTATTTTCTATTTTTATCTGTTTTATCCAGTGCTTTTATGTTTTTATTTTCTATTTTATCTATGTTTTATCTAGTGTTTTTCATGTTTTTATTTCTATTTTTAATCTATGTTTTATCCAGTGCTTTCATGTTTTTATTTCCATTTGTATCTATGTTTTATCTAGTGTTTTTCATCTTTTTATTTCTATTTTTATCTATGTTTTATCTAGTGTTTTTCATGTTTTTATACCATACCAACTTTATTCATTTCTTATTTTATCTGTTTTATCTAGTGTTTTTCATCTTTTTATTTCTATTGAGATTTTCCATTATATATTCTAACTTTCTTTTTTTAATTTTTTACCTATTTTTATTTCATTTTTTTAATACTTTGTAGCACTTTGAGATTTTAACAAATGCGTTAAAAGTGCGTTAAAAATGTAATTCATTATTATTAGTTAGCATCTAATGTCCTTCCGCAGTCTGCAGTGTGGTAGCTACTTCTAAATCACTAATCCTGGTCTCCACGGCGACGAATAAAGTACGTTTCTTACAAGTACCATTATCACTGGAGGACGAGGAAAAGCTAAACATGCTTCACTACACACCGTAGGAGGATACAATAGCTCACCGGCGTCACAATGTAAACAAACGCCATGGGTGGATCTACACCTGACATCCATTGTAATGATACCAAGTACAAGAACATATTTAGTCGATAGTACTAGGATTACATCGATGTTTTTATCATCACAAAATCTTTTTTTATTTTAAAAAAATCATTATATTCATAGTCAGTAAATATGTCCCTGAACACATGAGGACTTTGAATATGACCAATGTATGATCCTGTCACTACTTGGTATCGGATCGACACCTAAATGTGTGGTATCATCCAAAACTAATGTCAAGTATCAAAGAAGAGAAGAATAAGTGATTATTACATTTGAACAGAAGTGTAGATAGAACATGTTAAAAGAGAAAATAAGCAGATATTAACAGTAAATAAACAAGTAGA
Organism: Entelurus aequoreus; assembly: GCF_033978785.1. NCBI lineage: Eukaryota > Metazoa > Chordata > Actinopteri > Syngnathiformes > Syngnathidae > Entelurus > Entelurus aequoreus. Next base: position 1,530,349 of record NC_084731.1, read on the forward strand.
TTAATAATCAATTCTTACAGTTTGTCCCTCATAATGTGTACAAAATAATACGTGTATAAATGACACAATATGTTACTGCATACTAATTAGGAGTCTTTGTTTGTTTACTTACTACTAAAAGACAAGTTGTCTAGTATGTTCAACATTTTATTTAAGGGCTAAATGACAATAATAAACATATGTTTCATGTACACTAAGATTTGTTGTTCAAATAAAGACAATAATGACATTTTTTGTGGTCCCCTTTATTTAGGAAAGTATCGAAATACATTTTAGTACCGGTACCAAACTATTGGTATCGAGACAACCCAACTAACAGTATGTCAAAATCCATACAAACCAAGAAGGGAAACTTCAAATAATTGCCACCACCTTGAAAACTTTAGAATAAAACCAAAGGTATTTTCTTCTTTCGCCGCAGACTTCTCAGCCATTCTTTCATCCCCGCCCGCGCAACAAAATGTACCCATTAAAATGTTGCACTAATCGAGGAAAACGATGTCAACTAACTGAAAAATAACCTTTATTATCGCTTAGTCTCAAGCAATGTTTGTTTTTGTTTATGTCTCCAATCCAAATGACTTAAGCATCTTGCACTGTCTGCCATTCAACTCATGTTATTGCTGCCAAAAATCACATTTCGCTGCAATATTGGCAACCACCTGAGAGTGCTGTACTGTATCTCTTTAAAAACTCCAAAAGCATGTACACAGTCAAGTACATATTAGTATACAGTCAAGTACATATTAGTATACAGTTAAGTACATATTAGTATACAGGTTAACCAACGAACGAGATTTCTCTACAGAATCTCCTCTCTGGTCAACAAAAGCACCTTGAGGATTCTGGCGGGAACTCTCGTTCAACCCTTTTTCCATTACGCATGCACCTCCTGGTACCCTAGCACCTCCAAAACCCTCAAATCTAAACTCCAAACATCTCAGAACAAGCTAGTCAGGTTACTTCTAGACCTCCACCCCAGATCCCACCTCACTCCTACCCACTTCTCCAAAGTGGGCTGGCTCAAGGTGGAGGACAGAGTTAAACAACTTGCACTGAGCCTAGTCTATAAAATCCACTACACCTCCCTGATACCGAAGTACATGTCAAACTACTTCCTTAACGTAAATGACCGCCATAACCACAACACCAGGGGGAGCTCCACTAACCACGTTAAACCCAGATTCCGAACTAACAAAGGTCTTAACTCATTCTCTTTCTATGCCACATCAATGTGGAATGCGCTCCCAACAGGTATAAAAGAAAGGGCATCTCTATCCTCCTTCAAAACCGCAATAAAAGTTCACCTCCAGGCAGCTACAACCCTAAACTAACACCCTCCCCGGATTGCTAATAATCAAATGTAAACAATCAAATGCAGATACTTTTTCTTATGCCTTCTGATCTCTCTCTCTCTCTCTCTCTCTCTCTCTCTCTCTCTCTCTCTCTCTCTCTCTCTCTCTCTCTCTCTCTCTGTCCACTACTTGATGTCCATATCCTCCCCCCTCCCACACCCCCGATTGTAAATAATGTAAATAATTCAATGTCTTATGTGATGACTGTATTATGATGATAGTATATATGATAGTATATATCTGTATCATGAATCAATTTAAGTGGACCCCGACTTAAACAAGTTGAAAAACTTATTGGGGTGTTACCATTTAGTGGTCAATTGTACGGAATATGTACTTCACTGTGCAACCTACTAATAAAAGTCTCAATCAATCAAAAAACAGTCAAGTACATATTAGTATACAGTCAAGTTCATATTAGAATACAGTCAAGTACATATTAGTATACAGTCAAGTACATATTAGTATACAGTCAAGTTCATATTAGTATACAGTCAAGTACATATTAGTATACAGTCAAGTTCATATTAGAATACAGTCAAGTACATATTAGTATACAGTCAAGTACATATTAGTATACAGTCAAGTTCATATTAGTATACAGTCAAGTACATATTAGTATACAGTCAAGTTCATATTAGTATACAGTCAAGTACATACTGTATTAGTGCACTTTGGCATGTGAAGGTCATTTTGCCTGCTCTCTCTCAGCCCTGCAGGTGTGACAGGAAGTCCTGTTATCTCGGATGTTTCCCTGATCCGCCTTTCTCCTGCCGCCAGGGCCTCCAGTGACTCCCCCTTCAGTCCCCCGCACGTTTACATCAACCCCCACATGGAGCACTACCTGCGCTCCGTGCACGGCGGCCCCACACTCGTCTCGGCAGCCAGAGGCCTGAACCCCAGCCAGTGTAAGTTGAAATATAACATCAACATTTACAGTAACCTGCAGCATAAAAGAAAGTCACAAAGGCAAATATATCTTCTTTTCCCCAGCAAAGTCCCTTTTTTTTGCCCTACTTTCCCCTCCAGCTCTCCCGTTTTAATAGTTCCCTGAAAATTCCAGTTTTTTTACATAAATTATCTGTATTTTATCCTTCATCGGATGAAAAAATAATCGCTTCTTCAAGTCCGCCCACTCGGGCAACTTGGCATAATTCTTTCTGTAAAGTCAGCCCTTCAAAGTAAAAGCAGGCCAGTAAAATAGTCCACCCCCAGTTGAGTTTTTGTATTGCTTTTGTTTTGGAGGAAAGACCATAATTTTCTTTGTTATCCGGAAAATTTGATAGATATGCCTGAATGCAGTTGGGATAGGCTCCAGCACCCCCCGCGAACCCAAAAGAGACAAACGGTAGGAAATGGATGGATGTGGAGATAAATCTTCTGCTACACTCTACTCTGCTAATGTTAAAGTTAAAGTTAAGTTAAAGTACCAATGATTGTCACACACACACTAGGTGTGGTGAAATTTGTCCTCTGCATTTGACCCATCCCCTTGGGGAGCAGTGGGCAGCAGCGGCGCCGCGCCCGGGAATCATTTTGGTGATTTAACCCCCAATTCCAACCCTTGATGCTGAGTGCCAAGCAGGGAGGTAATGGGTTCCATTTTTATAGTCTTTGGTATGACTCGGCTGGGATTTGAACTCCAACCTACCGATCTCAGGGCGGACACTCTAACCACTAGTTGGAAGAATATAACTGTCAGGTTCAAACACTGATGACATCTATTAAACAACACAAGAAGCAAAGAATCAAACATAGACAGAATTAAATTTGGACTCAATTTTGAGGAGAGACGCGGCCATTGTACTCTCTGTACAGTCTTGCACCCACGCTCTGCCAAAAGATTGCACTCCTCCTTCTTTATTTGACTTTCTCCCCCCACCTGACCGTAGCTGCTTCCAGAGGGACGTGGGTCGTAAACAGCGTTGCCTTTGGTTACCGAACAGTTCAAAAGAAGAGGTCGTAAAATAGTTCAAAAAGAGTTCCATAAAACAGTTCAAAGAGAGTTTGTAAAATACTTTAAAAAGAGTTTGTCTGGAAATTGGGCAGATCCTTCCATCTGTCCGCTTTGAAGTCACAGTGGAGTTTTACGAGCCTTCCTCCTGGTAGGCCCCAAAGACAGCTCCCGTCTCCCTGCCAAGAACTCAATGTAATACAAAGATTTTGCGATCATTTAGAAACAATTATTCTAACAATAACCTTTTAAAAACAGCCGACCGCTGTGCGTACGACGATATCCACACGCTATACATTCACATAACTGCAAGAACGTCAGCTAAGAGTGTAAACAAACCAATTTTATAACAATGAAACATTTGAGTCACATGCACTTGAACGCGTCTTGAATAATTTCACAAAACAGAACACTTAATGCCAAACTGTTCAAAAAGCTTCCACTTCCGACAGTATCTTCCATACGTCCACAAAAACTCACCAAACTATCATTTCCGAGGTTTAGGTGAATTAAGACCGCATGCACGGTAGCGGAAGTCAATTAGCGCTACAAAACTTTGAAGAGACTTTCTCTCCTCTTTAGTGGCTCAGGAGCATTTCAAAGATGGCTGCCTGTTGGGGCTCCCTCCGCCTCCTCCTCTTGGAGCAAGTCCAACCGAGTATTACCAGCTGATGGCGAGCCACCAGAGGCCCTACGGGGATCTACTCATGCACGGTGCTGGGTTGAGCGCAGGGGCCCACATGTCTGACTATGTGAGCCCTATTGATGGTGAGTCCATAAATTCTTCTCAAGCTGCTTTTGAAAATCCTGATATATATAGTCCCCGAAACTTCTTTATGACACCGATACTAACGTGTTACCGGGCAATATATAGCATGCTAAATGAGTATCACCTGCTAGCTAACATGATGCTAAAGCATATTGTTATGTTTTACTTCATCAAATACACACTTCAACAACTCCATAACACTCTCCTTGACAAGTTGTGAGCAAGTCTCCAAAAACGTGTTGCAATTTAGTTTTAAGCTCCTCCCTACTTTTATTTATTTATTTTTAATATATTGCAAAAAAAAAATGTTTTATAAAGGTATGGTATCATCTTTTTGAGTCATTTAGTTGGCGCAGTTTTTTAACAGAGAAAATATTCATGTTGTTGCAGGTGTAGACTGCATTAGCATTTATTTAAAAATAATTCAGTTCTTTTTTGTTATCTATTTTAAATACATATGTTCCACTTTCGTCATGTTCTATTACAGGGGTCACCAACGCGGTGCCCGCGGGCACCAGGTAGCCCGTAAGGACCAGATGAGTAGCCCGCTGGCCTGTTCTAAAAATAGCTCAAATAGCAGCACTTACCAGTGAGCTGCCTCTATTTTTTACATTTTATTTATTTACTAGCAAGCTGGTCTCGCTTTGCCCGACATTTTTAATTCTCAGAGAGACAAAACTCAAATAAAATGTGAAAATCCAAGAAAATATTTTAAAGACTTGGTCTTCACTTGTTTAAATAAATTCATTTATTTTTTTACTTTGCTTCTTATAACTTTCAGAAAGACAATTTTAGAGAAAAAATACAACCTTAAAAATTATTTTACGATTTTTAAACACATATACCTTTTTACCTTTTAAATTCCTTCCTCTTCTTTCATGACAATTTAAATCAATGTTCAAGTAAAAAAAATTTTTATTTATTGTAAAGAATAATAAATACATTTTAATTTAATTCTTCATTTTAGCTTCTGTTTTTTCGACAAAGAATATTTGTGAAATATTTCTTCAAACTTATTATGATTAAAATTCAAAAAAATTATTCCGGCAAATCTAGAAAATCTGTAGAATCAAATTTAAATCTTATTTCAAAGTCTTTTGAATTTCTTAGAAAAATTTTGTTCTGGAAAATCTAGAAGAAATAATGATTTGTCTTTGTTAGAAATATAGCTTGGTCCAATTTCTTATATATTCTAACAAAGTGTAGATTGGATTTTAACCTATTTAAAACATGTCATCAAAATTCTAAAATTAATCTTAATCAGGAAAAATTACTTATGATATTCCATAAATTCTTTTTTACATTTTTTAAAAAAGATTCGAATTAGCTAGTTTTTCTCTTCTTTTTTTCGGTTGAATTTTGAATTTTAAAGAGTCGAAATTGAAGATAAGCTATGTTTCAAAATGTAATTGTCATTTTTTTCGTGTTTTCTCCTCTTTTAAACCGTTCAATTAAGTGTAAATATCATTAATTATTAATAATAACATAGAGTTTCAGGTAAATTGAGCAAATTGGCTATTTCTGGCAATTTATTAAAGTGTGTATCAAACTGGTAGCCCTTCGCATTAATCACTACCCAAGAAGTAGCTCTTGGTTTCAAAAAGGTTGGTGACCCCTGCTCTATTATATTGTTTAAAACACAAGTGTCAAAGTCAGGGCCCTGCAAAGCCTGTAAATAATATGTATCAATAAAGTATTGTAACTTTTCTTACTAAATGTATATATGTACTATATGTACTCCATGTAATCGCAATTTATTCTGGACCACCATCCGCCGCCTCAGGAAGGGGAAGCAGTGCACTATCAACACCGTGTACGGTGAGGATGGTGTTCTGCTGACCTCGACTGCGGATGTTGTGGATCGGTGGAGGGAATACTTGGAAGACCTCCTCAATCCCACCAACACGTCTTCCTATGAGGAAGCAGTGCCTGGGGAATCTGTGGTGGGCTCTCCTATTTCTGGGGCTGAGGTTGCTGAGGTAGTTAAAAAGCTCCTCTGTGGCAAGGCCCCGGGGGTGGATGAGATCCGCCCGGAGTTCCTTAAGGCTCTGGATGCTGTGGGGCTGTCTTGGTTGACAAGACTCTGCAGCATCGCGTGGACATCGGGGGCGGTACCTCTGGATTGGCAGACCGGGGTGGTGGTTCCTCTCTTTAAGAAGGGGAACCGGAGGGTGTGTTCTAACTATCGTGGGATCACACTCCTCAGCCTTCCCAGTAAGGTCTATTCAGGTGTGCTGGAGAGGAGGCTATGCCGGATAGTCGAACCTCGGATTCAGGAGGAACAGTGTGGTTTTCGTCCTGGTCGTGGAACTGTGGACCAGCTCTATACTCTCGGCAGGGTCCTTGAGGGTGCATGGGAGTTTGCCCAACCAGTCTACATGTGTTTTGTGGACTTGGAGAAGGCATTCGACCGTGTCCCTCGGGAAGTCGTGTGGGGAGTGCTCAGAGAGTATGGGGTATCGGACTGTCTGATTGTGGCGGTCCGCTCCCTGTATGATCAGTGCCAGAGTTTGGTCCGCATTGCCGGCAGTAAGTCGGACACGTTCTCAGTGAGGGTTGGACTCCGCCAAGGCTGCCCTTTGTCACCCATTCTGTTCATAACTTTTATGGCCAGAATTTCTAGGCGCAGTCAAGGCGTTGAGGGGATCTGGTTTGGTGGCTGCAGGATTAGGTCTCTGCTTTTTGCAGATGATGTGGTCCTGATGGCTTCATCTGGCCAGGATCTTCAGCTCTCGCTGGATCGGTTCGCAGCCGAGTGTGAAGCGACTGGGATGAGAATCAGCACCTCCAAGTCCGAATCCATGGTTCTCGCTCGGAAAAGGGTGGAGTGCCATCTCCGGGTTGCGGAGGAGACCCTGCCCCAAGTGGAGGAGTTCAAGTACCTCGGAGTCTTGTTCACGAGTGAGGGAAGAGTGGATGGTGAGATCGACAGGCGGATCGGTGCGGCGTCTTCAGTAATGCGGACGCTGTATCGATCCGTTGTGGTGAAGAAGGAGCTGAGCCGGAAGGCAAAGCTCTCAATTTACCGCTCGATCTACGTTCCCATCCTCACCTATGGTCATGAGCTTTGGGTTATGACCGAAAGGACAAGATCACGGGTACAAGCGGCCCAAATGAGTTTCCTCCGCCGGGTGGCGGGTCTCTCCCTTAGAGATAGGGTGAGAAGCTCTGCTATCCGGGGGGAGATAAATACAGTCTATTATACAGCATTATTCACATGTGAATAATATAAATACAGTCTATTATACATTGAAGTACAGTCAAAAAGGAACATATACATTATACATCCTGACCAGATAGAGAAGATGACGTACAGTAAAAGTTTGTGTACATTTTCAATCGCAGATGTAGCTTGAAGAGGTAGCAAATATGTCACCACTTAGTTTTCATGCGCCATCACATTGAAAGTTCTGCAGAGAATAAATGTTCCCACCTTTGTGACTTACTCACTTACAACAAAGTTGACCGTTGATTATGTTGTCATCATCAGTCTTTTGTGAAATGCGATGACATCAAGTTACGTGGCGTGGATTTAGAAGCTTTAGTGTATTGTGGTGACAACAACAAAGAAGTTGTAGTCGCTCATTTCCTAGTCGGAATTGATCTCATTGCTCGTTTACTCCTGCTTGGAATCAATTCTCAGCAAATTGGCCTCATTAAACACGATGCGGCCAGCCTGTCCGTGTGATGCTTATCCCGGCTAATTAATTATCAAGTAGTTATGTCGGACTCCTAACAAGGTGCACGCATGTGGAATTATCAAGTAGTTATGTCGGAATCCTAACAAGGTGCACGCATGTGGGCGGCGCCAACGCTTGGTTGTGACGCCATCTTGAGCGGGAAAGATCACTTCAAGTTGAAACTAATTAAAATATAAAGGACGCGTCTTTTTATGCTAAAGGAGCAAAGTAGGGCATGCAGTGTGGATTTAAAGCATGTCCGTGCACATGTAGCGATGTTGTTACCTCTGTTACACACACATGTAGTTACCTCTGTTACACACACATGTAGCGATGTTGTTACCTCTGTTACACACACATGTAGTTACCTCTGTTACACACACATGTAGCGATGTTGTTACCTCTGTTACACACACATGTAGTTACCTCTGTTACACACACATGTAGCGATGTTGTTACCTCTGTTACACACACATGTAGTTACCTCTGTTACACACACATGTAGCGATGTAGTTACCTCTGTTACACACACATGTAGTTACCTCTGTTACACACACATGTAGCGATGTTGTTACCTCTGTTACACACACATGTAGTTACCTCTGTTACACACACATGTAGCGATGTTGTTACCTCTGTTACACACACATGTAGTTACCTCTGTTACACACACATGTAGCGATGTTGTTACCTCTGTTACACACACATGTAGTTACCTCTGTTACACACACATGTAGCGATGTTGTTACCTCTGTTACACACACATGTAGTTACCTCTGTTACACACACATGTAGCGATGTTGTTACCTCTGTTACACACACATGTAGTTACCTCTGTTACACACACATGTAGCGATGTAGTTACCTCTGTTACACACACATGTAGTTACTTCTGTTACACACACATGGAGTTACCTCTGTTACACACACATGGAGTTACCTCTGTTACACACACATGGAGTTACCTCTGTTACACACACATGTAGTTACCTCTGTTACACACACATGGAGTTACCTCTGTTACACACACATGTTGTTACCTCTGTTACACACACATGTAGCGATGTAGTTACCTCTGTTACACACACATGTAGTTACCTCTGTTACACACACATGTAGCGATGTAGTTACCTCTGTTACACACACATGGAGTTACCTCTGTTACACACACATGGAGTTACCTCTGTTACACACACATGTAGTTACCTCTGTTACACACACATGTAGTTACCTCTGTTACACACACATGTAGTTACCTCTGTTACACACACATGTAGTTACCTCTGTTACACACACATGTAGTTACCTCTGTTACACACACAGTGCCACGATGGAACCCCAGGCTGAGCAGAAAGAGGACGCTGTCTTTTTCGCCTCTGTCCGACGCCAACATGGACGTCCAGGCGATGATCCGCACATCACCCAGCTCACTGCTGCCGTACATCAACAGCACCCGTTCCGGCAGCTCATACGGCCACCTGTCGGTCGGAGGTCTCAGGTACCGTGGCGCATCTGAAAAAGTCTGACGTATGATTGGATGTATCCTAAATGTGTTGTCTTTCCGCTCGCAGCCCGTCCTTCGCCTTCCCTCATCCCATCAACACGGTGGCTTACCAACAGTTCCTCTCCCAGCAGAGGAGCATCTGTGCTTTCAGCCACACTCCACCTCTCATCCAGCCAGCCGCCATCTTCCCTGGCTGCCAGCCCAGCCTCGGGCTTTCCTCACTGTCCAACAGCACTCACTGCAGTGACCTCGTCTCTAAAGTAAAGCAAACACAAGAAACATTTCATCACACTGAAACCCGTTTTTCAGAATCAGCTTCATTGGCAAATAGAATTTGACTTGGTCGACCTTAAACAACAACTATGAGACGTGGACGACCCGTTCAAATGGACCGACTCATCGAGTCCTGCTCCATCCTGTTCTTCATACTGGTTACTCTTCTTGGTTCTTAAGGTGGCGTCAACATTCTGTATTTGACGACATACATTTTCACAGCCAGGGGTATTCCCTCTCCCCAGCCACTTGGTCCAGCTCTTCCCGGGGGATCCCGAGGCGTTCCCAGGCCAGCCGGGAGACATAGTCTTCCCAACGTGTCCTGGGTCTTCCTCGTGGCCTCCTACCGGTCGGACGTGCCCTAAACACCTCCCTAGGGAGGCGTTCGGGTGGCATCCTGACCAGATGTCCGAACCACCTCATCTGGCTCCTCTCCATGTGGAGGAGCAGCGGCTTTACTTTGAGCTCCCCCCGGATGACAGAGCTTCTCACCCTATCTCTAAGGGAGAGACCCGCCACCCGGCGGAGGAAACTCATTTGGGCCGCTTGTACCCGTGATCTTGTCCTTTCGGTCATAACCCAAAGCTCATGACCATAGGTGAGGATGGGAACGTAGACCGAGCGGTAAATTGAGAGCTTTGCCTTCCGGCTCAGCTCCTTCTTCACCACAACGGATCGATACAGCGTCCGCATTACTGAAGACGCCGCACCGATCCGCCTGTCGATCTCACCATCCACTCTTCCCTCACTCGTGAACAAGACTCCGAGGTACTTGAACTCCTCCACTTGGGGCAAGATCTCCTCCCCAACCCGGGGATGGCACTCCACCCTTTTCCGGGCGAGAACCATGGACTCGGACTTGGAGGTGCTGATTCTCATCCCAGTCGCTTCACACTCGGCTGCGAACCGATCCAGCGAGAGCTGAAGATCTTGGCCAGATGAAGCCATCAGGACCACATTATCTGCAAAAAGCAGAGACCTAATACTGCAGCCACCAAACCAGATCCCCTCAACGCCCTGACTGCGCCTAGAAATTCGGTCCATAAAAGTTCTGAACAGAATGGGTGACAAAGGGCAGCCTTGGCGGAGTCCAACCCTCACTGGAAACTGGTCCGACTTACTGCCGGCAATGCGGACCAAGCTCTGACACTGATCGTACATATATTTGTCGTATCAAATTCAGTAAAAACTAGAAAATCACTCGGAGAGAGCATTTTCATGTACCGTATTTTTCGGACTATAAGGCGCACTTAAAATCCTTTCATTTTCTCAAAACTTGACAGTGCGCCTTATAACTCGGTGCGCCTAATGTACGGAATCATTCTGGTTGTGCTTACCAACCTCGAAAGCAATTTTATTTGGTACGTGGTGTAATGATAAGTGTGACCAGTAGATGGCAGTCACACATAAGAGATACGTGTAGATTGCGATATGACGCCAGTGAACAACAGCAAAACTTTAAATGTTCCATTGAAAATAAAGAACATTACACACGGCGCTCAAAAATCTGTCAAAATGTTTTTAGTAGGACTTTGAAGCCACACCGCTTGATGGATTGTTGGCCCATTACGGCTACCGTAGTCAGAGATACCAGTATTACTATGGTGTGTGTGTAAGGACCGCAAAATGGCACCCATTAGCAGACATATTATCTGGCGTTTTGTTTCACAATAATATGCAAAATCAACTTTTCTTACCTTCTGGTACCTGCTGATCTGTATTTGGGATCTGCATAAGTTCTCATCAGTTCTTTCTTCCCTCTAACAAAATCGACCCATTTAATTTTGCACAAGTGGAAGAAAACAACCCCAACAAACTAGTGGAGGTTCAAAAACTATTTCAATATCAGCAAGTTTCCTAATCTCAAAGTCACAAATTATGTTGTGTGGACTTCCATAAACCACTTCCATAGACCACTTCCATAGACCACTTCCATAGACCACTTCCATAGACCACTTCCATTGTACTGACTCTCTTCTTCTCTTCAGAGTCCCTGCAGGGAGTCAACAATCAGCTGCACACTGGAACCTGGCATCACCAAGAGGTCAAAGGTTAAGACTGAATCCCTGCCGCCAGGTTCACCGGTACGCCACATATTTATGTCCTTCCTGTGTACGCCACACATATAAGTCCTTCCTGTGTACGCCACATATTTATGTCCTTCCTGTGTACGCCACACATGTAAGTCCTTCCTGTGTACGCCACACATATAAGTCCTTCCTGTGTACGCCACACATATAAGTCCTTCCTGTGTACGCCACATATTTATGTCCTTCCTGTGTACGCCACACATGTAAGTCCTTCCTGTGTACGCCACACATATAAGTCCTTCCTGTGTACGCCACACATTTAAGTCCTTCCTGTGTACGCCACACATATAAGTCCTTCCTGTGTACGCCACACATATAAGTCCTTCCTGTGACCTCCTTGTTCGCCCTGAAGAAGCAGCCCACACCATAAGAGTCTTCCCCAGCCCCCAATAATCTCCCTTCCACCCCCCCGCCCTCCTGGGCCACTATAAACTGTGCCACCGCACTTTATTTTCATGAAAGATTATTTGCTGTCATGTGAGGGTTTTTTTTTTTGTAGTTCCGTGACAAATTCCCGCTTGCTTGTGGACGGCGAGGCAGCTTTGTGCGTGATGCATGAGCACGGCGGCGTGCACAGGCGTCTTGGGGCCACCACAATTGATGAAGATGGTACGCTGGGGCCAGACACAAACATGCTGCAGTCAGCGTGTTCACACACTCGCATTGTTTTGCTGGAAATTTCACATTATTTCAGATTTTTGCAAAAAGGAGCTTCTTTTCTACATTTGAGTTTTGTTGTGAAATATTTGAGGTACACTAGTTTCAGTGTACCTCAAATATTAGCTCATTTGGAATTTGATGCCTGCAACATGTTTCAAAAAAGCTGGCACAAGTGGCAAAAAAGACTGATAAAGTTGAGGAATGCTCATCAAAGACTTATTTGGAACATCCCACAGGTGAACAGGCTAATTGGGAACGGGTGGGTGCCATGATTGGGTATAAAATCAGCTTCCATGAAATGCTCACTCGTTCACAAGCAAGGACGGGGCGAGGGTCACCACTTTGTCAACAAATGCCTGAGCAAATTGTTTAAGAACAACATTTCTCAAGCAGCTATTGCAAGGAATTTAGGGATTTCACCATCTACGCTCCGTAATATCATCAAAAGGTTCAGAGAATCTGGAGAAATCACTGCACGTAAGCAGCAAGGCCGAAAACCAACATGCCTGTGACCTTTGATCCCTCAGGCGGTACTGCATCAAAAAGCGACATCAGTCTGTAAAGGATATCACCACATGGGCTCAGGAACACTTCAGAAAACCACTGTCAGTAACTACAGTTGGTCCCTACATCTGTAAGTGCAAGTTAAAACTCTACTATGCAAAGCGAAAGTCATTTATCAACAGAAACGTTGCCAGCTTCGCTGGGCCCGAGCTCATCTAAGATCAATCAATCAATCAATGTTTATTTATATAGCCCTAAATCACAAGTGTCTCAAAGGGCTGCACAAGCCACAACGACATCCTCGGTACAGAGCCCACAAAAGGGCAAGGAAAACTCACCCCAGTGGGACGTCGATGTGAATGACTATGAGAAACCTTGGAGAGGACTGCATATGTGATTTATATTTGTTATTTAGGTTAGGGGTAAGGTTAAAGTTTTCATTGTATATTAGTGCGACCTCCCCCCACCCCTTTTAAGGGGACGGGCAATATGTGCATTCGTATAGTTAGGAGGAGATGCCTCATTTAGCGTATAAAAATTGTCTGGTTTGAGCCAGGTTTCGCTAAGACCAATGACGTTAAGATTGTTGTCTCTAATGACCTCATTAACTAATAACGTTTTGGGAGACAATGATCTTGTTTAAAAAGCCCATATTATAGGTATTGGGCTGTTTTGTTGAAATGATCCGTAGTAGCAATATTAATAATGTTGCCTTTATTATGCATAGTGCACTTTAAATAGTTTCGACCATATCTAGGAATTGGTATAACGGGAATTTTCAGATTGTTTGCTTGGTGCTACGATAAACTGAACGCATAATAATTTGCCACCTCAGTAGAATGCATGTCTACCTCTGACAGTCACAACAGAAAAAACATTATGTGAATTGTGTATTATTCAAAGATAATTGCTGTGTGTCCAGGGATTATCCAGCCTGGCGCTGTAAAAATAACAACCATAGAACTTACAGTAATAACACTGACAGCTCAGTCGACATAATTTCCCGTAAAAAAAAACAATGGTCGATTTTTTTCAATTTACAGTAATATACTGTAAAAATACATCGCAAATTTGTCAGTAAAATGTATTGTAAATTTTATAGTGTACAATTTAAAAGTTAAAGTACCAATGATAGTCACACACACACTAGGTGTGGTGAAATGTGTCCTCTGCATTTGACCCATCACCCTTGATCACCCCCTGGGAGGTGAGGGGAGCAGTGGGCAGCAGCAGTGGGCAGCAGCAGTGGGCAGCAGCAGTGGGCAGCAGCGGTGGCCGCGCCCGGGAATCATTTTGGTGATTTAGCCCCCAATTCCAAGCCTTGATGCTTACTGCCAAGCAGGGAGGTAATGGCTTTGGTATGACTTTGAATTTAAATGAATTTGATGGATAACTTGCTCTAAAACAATAAGTCAAGCAGAAATGTATGTATTTTAACAAAATAAAATGTTTGGAAAGTATGATAATATATGTTTTTGCTATATTGGATAATATTAAAGATAAAGTACTTTATTTCCAAGCCCTTGTGGGCCACATAAAATGATGTGAAGAGACATAAACAGGGAGATTGCACACATAAAAATTGTAAAAGAAATGAAGAAGCCTTTTGGATCAAAGGTGAAACGTCAAGAAGAAACGTAGTGCCTCAACTCAACCTGGGTGGCTAACTTTGTATTAACGTCCTCAGCTTTGTAAATGGGCTATTTAAATGTACACAAATAAAGTTTGCAAGCATTGAACAGTACACCTATATGTCAGAATACATGACTGATGTTATGTTACAACCACTACAGAGCCTGCGCAGCATGATGTCATCTAGTGACGTCTTTTTCAACCACTGGTGTGCCGTGAGATACAGTCTGGTGTGCCATGGGAGATTATGTAATGTCACCTATTTGGGTTAAAAATATTTTATGCAAACCAGTAATTATAATCTGCAAATAAAGTGCCGTTGTTGAGTGTTGGTGCTGTCTAGAGCTCGGCTGAGTAACCGTGTAATACTCTTCCATATCAGTAGGTGGCAGCAGGTAGCTAATTGCTTTGTAAACGTATCTAATGCTTAAACCAAAAATAAACAAAAGGCGACTGCCCCTGAAAAAGGCATTGAAGCTTAGGGATGGCTATGGAAAACAAAACTAAAACTGAACTGGCTACAAAGCAAACAAATACAGAATGCTGGACGACAGCAAAGACTTACTGTGGAGCAAAGGAGGCGTCCACAAAGTACATCCGAACATGACATGACAATCAACAATGTCCCCACAAAGAAGGATAAAAACAACTTAAATAGTCTTTATTGCTAAAACAAAGCAGGTGCGGGGAATATCGCTCAAAGGAAGACATGAAACTGCTCGGTTTTCCGTCAGTCTTCAGATTCCAGCCGAAATGAAGAAAAAGCAGTTCCTCAATCAGGAGTTGGTTGCCATGGTCTTTCTGGTTTCACTCACTCCTGCTGGAATCGTCAGACGTGTTGGAATCCGGCTCGAAGGACCAAGAAGATGTCAGGTTCAAACACTAATGATATTTATTAAACAAGACAAGAAGCAAAGAATCAAACAGACAGAATTAAATTTGGACTCAATTGAGAGACGCCGTCGACCTGTAACCTCTTACAGTGTCTTAGCACGCTCTGACGAAAAAGGTTTACGTCTCCTCCTTTATTCGGACACTCCCTGTTTACACAACATCATCTGCTTCCAAAGGAATGGAGAGTATGTAAAGTCATTGTTTTCGGTCACATTAACACAAAAGAAAAAGATGCCTCGGGCTTGGGCTGGTCCTGGCTTCAGCCTGGGCAGGTCTTGGATGACAATAGATAACCCCCCTCCCGTCTCCTCCCATCATACACAATGGAATTTTCCAAGCCTTTGCTTGGTGCAACAAAGACAGCCTCTCGTCTGTTTATTGGGAACTCAGAGAACGGAAAGTTTTTTGATCATTTACATACAATTTTTCTGACACACTACACACAGGAAAACAGCAAACAAACTCCAAATAAGTCACAGGGTGATGTGACAGGTGGTGACAGTACACCTACTTTGAGACAAGAGCTATAGTGATGCGTGCTTGGTTATGGTTTGAATTCATATTCAACAATTGCAATTACTTTTTGCTGTCAATGTCAACCACCGAGTTTACACTTTTTATGTTTTCTACTTTCAATGAACAAAAATGTGACTTGGCTCCAAAAAGGTTGAAAAACGCCGATCTAGTGTACGCTGGTGTCAAACAACAACAAAAAAGTGAGTGTATTTCCACAGAAGCGTCAAGGGGGTGTGTTGGAGCTGAAGAAGGACGTGGACACAGCAGAGTCCTTCTTGGTGTACGAGACCAAGTGCCACTGGGAGGACTGCAGCACCGAGTACGACACCCAAGACCAGCTCGTGCATGTGAGTGCTGAGGTGACGTCATCATCATGTCAGAGGTGACGTCATCATCATGGTTGGCAGAGAACTTTGTAACAACAAGACTCCCACTAGTCAAGGCGTGATGGCAGAGGGGCGGAGAGGAAGAGCTGAATGAAGAGATAGAAAGCAGGCTTCTCACCTTCACTTCTGACATAAACAAACTGAGAAATGCTTGAAGCCTGACTTGTAAACATAAACAAACTGAGAAATGCTTGAAGCCTGACTTGTAAACAATCATGTCCGCCCTGCAGCACATCAACAACCACCACATTCATGGGGAGAAAAAGGAATTTGTGTGCCGCTGGGACGATTGTACCAGGGAGCAGAAGCCCTTCAAGGCTCAGTACATGTTGGTGGTCCACATGCGCCGGCACACAGGAGAGAAACCACACAAGTGCACGGTTGGTAACAGATGTCCTGCGTCCCCCACGGGGGGGATTCTCCCCCGGAGGATGGCCACTCATGCTCTTCAAACACCAGTTTGTTGTTTTCATGAGAGCTCTGTTGACCCGACACTTGTTGTGTTTCATCTACTACGGCAGTTTGAGGGCTGCTGCAAAGCTTACTCCCGTCTGGAGAATCTCAAAACCCATCTGCGCTCTCACACTGGGGAGAAACCTTACATGTGCGAGCACGAAGGATGCAGCAAGGCTTTTTCCAACGCCTCAGACCGAGCCAAACACCAAAACCGCACGCATTCAAATGAGGTAAAGGCATTGACTTGTGCTCTTGTGCGTCAGTAAATGAACAATTAAAACCATTTTGAGCTCGAGACCAGGGGCCGTACTTATCAAGCTTCACACTTAAGTCCTGAGAATTTGCGAAATGTAGTCCTACTCTCAAACTTAAGAATAAAAGCTTTTTATCAACGTTCTTAAGTCTAAGAATCACTCCTACTCTCCACGATATTTAAGAGACCTTCAGAGGTGTCTTAAGTGGTTAGGAGTTGCCAGCAGGGGATGGCACTGAGGCGAGAGAGACGTGCGCGAACGTTCAGGGAACGGAACAATGTTTTTTTTGTTTTTTTGATGACGAGCAGCTGATCAAACGGTATCGTTTAGACAGAGCGGATATTATTTTTGTCACAGATTTAATACTTTTCGATTCCATGTTGATTTCTGCATGTGGCTGCAGTGGGCTAGTATATATAGAGCCACCCACACCAGTTTCAAATTAGTTGCCTAATTAATGAATTGGAAAGAAAATGTTATGACAGTAGCGTATGTGTGTGGCCGTGAGGTGAGTGATGTCAGTGAGTGTGTGGGCGAGAAAAGAGAGGGAGCGGTAGCGTGAGTGCCGGCGGGGACTAGTTTGTTTTGTATTATTTTGTAGTTTATTGTCAAAATATACACTCCCATTGTCCACTTAAATATTTCCAAGATATTTCTTTATTCTTAGACAACGGATTCCCTTCCGTGATTGGTCATTTCTATGGACACAGAAATGACGTCACCTAAAATTGCGTTTACGGCACATAGTAATGTCGTAATTCAGCTCTGAGTGTGACACTTAAGATTCAGTCCTACACTTCGCTGAAAGTGTGAGTAAGACGCTTGATAACTAACTTTTAAGTGCAGCTTTCAGCCAAGAATTTATTTACTCTTAAGTCAACTCTTAGCAGACTTCTTAGGAGTAATTCTAAGAAGCTTGATAAGTACGGCCCCAGTTCTTGGCTCTTTGAAGGAGTGTCGGATCTTTCAAAGAGCTGTTCAAAAGACTGGTTCATTGTTAGTTCTTTTTGTATTACTGTCTCTTTTGCTTCTTTGTTTTTATCAAGGAAACAATCACTAGTAGCGGTTATAAGATAAGATAACATTTGCATTGGAATCATAGAAATCCATACAAATATTAGTCTACTGGTGGGAATTATTTTGAAATATTGATTGTAATTTAATTTTTTTCAATGCAAACATTCGATGAGGTGGGGCCATATCCCCGTGCTTTCTTTCTTTAGTTTATTTGGAACATGAACACACTTACAGCAATTTCATATCATTTCACCTTACATCATGTCCGAAAAGGAGGAGGAAGAAGCAAAGCTTATTTAATCCTACCCCTTTCCCACTTGAGAGCGTTTACAAATATATACATTCATTTACTGACTTTTTTTTATATAGTAAAATGACATCCGTGAATGAGCAATACAACAGTTTTGTAATATATAATGAAGTCAGTCATTATTAACATACTGAGAAGAAGAATATCTTATTTTCAATAAGGTTGAAAGTGCTTCTCATAATTCTTCTTTGTACTTTGTAAGCACTATTCATTTGAACAACCTCTTGAACTGGATCATATCAGTACTTTGTTTAACTTCTTTACTTCATCCATTCCATCATTTATTCCACATACTGATATGCTCAAGGTTCTAAGTGTTGCTTTGACAGTGACATCATTGTCTGATTTACAAGTGCACTTTCACAATGCAGGAAAAAAATGCAAAAATGATAAGAATATAATGTATATATTGTGTGTACGTATATAAAAAATATAAAACAATAAAAAGTCAGATATAATAAATGTGAATACAAATTGTAGTACCCTACCTCGGGCCTGATCCACTAAGATCCAAATCCCACACGCTAAACAGCACGTGCAAACTATTACATTGCATTTAGTGGGCGTGTTATTTTTGATCTATTAAAGGCCTACTGAAAGCCACTACTAGCGACCACGCAGTCTGATAGTTTATATATCAATGATGAAATCTTAACATTGCAACACATGCCAATACGGCCGGGTTAACTTATAAAGTGACATTTAAAATTTCCCGGGAAATATCCGGCTGAAACGTCGCGGTATGATGACGTATGCGCGTGACGAAGTCAGAGTAACGGAAGTTATGGTACCCCGTAGAATCCTATACAAAAAGCTCTGTTTTCATTTCATAATTCCACAGTATTCTGGACATCTTTTGCAATTTTTTTAATGAACAATGAAGGCTGCAAAGAAGACAGTTGTAGGTGGGATCAGTGTATTAGCAGCGGACTACAGCAACACAACCAGGAGGACTTTGTTGGAGAGCAGACGCGCTAGCCGCCGACCTCACCTTGACTTCCTACGTCTCCGGGCCGCCAAACGCATCGGGTGAAGTCCTTCGTCCTTCTGCCGATCGCTGGAACGCAGGTGAGCACGGGTGTTGATGAGCAAATGAGGGCTGGCTGGCGTAGGTGGAGAGCTAATGTTTTTAGCATAGCTCTGCGGTCCGGTTGCTAAGTTGCTAAGTTAGCATCAATGGCATCGTTAGCACAGCATTGTTAACCTTCGCCAGCCTGGAAAGCATTAACCGTGTATTTACATGTCCACGGTTTAATAGTATTGTTGATTTTCTATCTATCCTTCCAGTCAGGGGTTTATTTTTTTTGTTTCTATATGCAGTTAAAGCACGATGCTATCACGTTAGCTCGTAGCTAAAGCATTTCGCCGATGTATTGTCGTGGAGATAAAAGGCACTGAATGTCCATTTCGCGTTCTCGACTCTCATTTTCAAGAGGATATAGTATCCCAGGTGGTTTAAAATACAAATCCGTGATCTACAATAGAAAAAGGAGAGTGTGGAATCCAATGAGCCAGCTTGTACCTAAGTTACGGTCAGAGCGAAAAAAGATACGTCCATCACTGCCTCTCAAGTCCTTCACTGTAACGTTCCTCATCTACGAATCTTTCATCCTCGCTCAAATTAATGGGGTAATCATCACTTTCTCGGTCCGAATCTCTCTCGCTCCATTGTAAACAACGGGGAATTGTGAGGAATACTAGCTCCTGTGACGTCACGCTACTTCCGCTACAGGCAAGGCTTTTTTTATCAGCGAGCAAAAGTTGCGAACTTTATCGTCGATTTTCTCTACTAAATCCTTTCAGCAAAAATATGGCAATATCGCGAAATGATCAAGTATGACACATAGAATGGATCTGCTATTCCCGTTTAAATAAAAAAAAATCATTTCAGTAGGCCTTTAAGACTGAATGTACAATTAATAACCGGTGCAGACTGCCTTATTCAAATGAGGTTTTTGTGCTGTACTATGCAGCTTTCGCTCTTTCACTGCACATACATGTTATCATGCTCTTACCTGTGGCGTTTTGCTATGTTTTCAAACATGCAGCAGACATGTACCACTTTTTGTGGGCATTGTAGAAGCAGTCCTTTGGCACATCTACAATGGAAACCACAAAAACTAGAAGAGCTCGGCTCCCGACACGACAGTTTTAACTAAAAACTGTCAATCCTGACGACTGATTGTGATCACAGCTACAGGACAACTTGCTAGCATTCAGCTTCAACTCTGCCTGGCGAGAGGTACAGATTCGCTTAAGTAAGCGAACCAAAGGTGCCGAATAGCTGGGGGCTAAAGAGCTCAATGCTAGCTCAAAGTCGTTGCCTAGCAACCCAAAGCTAAACGACAAACCCTAAAGAGTTGGACATATTTTAAACTCTTCTAACCGCACAAGCGATCAACAAGAAAGGCTGACACAGCTGTGACCGGTACGTGGCACAAGGTACTCCCGACACGACAGTTTTGACTAAAAACTGTAAATCCTGACGACTGATTGTGATCACAGCTACAGGACAACTTGCTAACATTCGACTTCAACTCTGCCTGGAGAGAGGTACAGATTCGCTTAAGTAAGCGAACCAAAGGTGCCGAATAGCTGGAGGCTAACGAGCTCAATGCTAGTCGTTGCCTAGCAACCCAAAGCTAAACGACAAACCCTAAAGAGTTGGACAAATTTTAGTCAGAATCAGAATCAGAATAGTTTTTATTGCCATTGTTTGAGAACGTGTTCGCAAACTAGGAATTTTTCTTGGTGCAAATGCTTCTAACCAGACAAGCGATCAACAGGAAAGGCTGACACATCTGTGACTGGTACGTGGTACAAGGTACGTTAAAAAAACAAAACATCAGCAGAAGCTAACAACACCAACGGCTTCCCTTTGCTGCCGAGCAGCCATGAGCACGACAAGAAGTCGTCATCGGGGCAATACTTCATTACCAGAGGTGGAACCGGACTTAAAAACGTAAGTACAAAACAATATAAATAATACACAACGCAATCTCAACAATCTCCAAGAACAGATGATCATTAAAAAAAGATGTTGCAGATCTCCAAACACAGATGATCAAAGACAGAAAATAATCTCGTATTGATAAAATGGAATTTAGAAAGTTCTAGACAACACCGCCTTGAAAGGAGGTGGAGAAGCTGAAAGAGGAGACTGCAACATTGCACCACCAGTGGAATGGCAAGCAGCAAGACAACAGCAGCAGTGGTGTGGAGAACATTCTAATGGAGATTCAACTGAGCAGCAAGTGGTCAACTTTCTGCAATCAAATTGATGTGGGTTATAAACACCATTGATGCGTGCATCTCACTGAATAGAAGCGGCAACAACACCACGCCAGTCATTGTGACATGGACACGGGGGAAAAAGCTGAAGGCCACAAATGTGTACATGAAGGAGCAGCTCACTAAACGCAATGCTGAAATCACCAAGTAAGCACACGACTCGAGGAAACGAGGGAAAATTCCGGGAACTTGGAGCGCCAACTGTAAAATCTACATAAGGCTGAATGGAGGTCCAGAAGCAAGAGTACTAGTTGTCAAAGACTATCAGAACTCCCAGCAACAACAAGGATAATGGAGTCTGACGGAAAACAAACATTGACAATCGACTACAAAGTTACAACGCTCCAAGGGATTAGCGAACAAGAAGATCTTATCTACACTTATAGACATTCATACTTACTTACTTAGACTTAGTTCCTCCCATTCCTGTTGGAACGTTGGGCGACGAGTCCCCTCCATTTGTTCCGGTCACTGGCGTCCCTTCTTGCTCCATGCCAGCTGACTCCCATCTCTCTCAGGTCTTCCTTGGCTGTTTGTCTCCATGTCTTCTTTGGCCGTCCTCTCTTCCTCTTTCCCCCTTCTGGCACCCAGTCCATTGCCACACTTGCCGGTCTCTCTTTTGGCAGTCGGAGTATGTGTCCAGCCATTCTCCTTCTCATATCAGAGACTATATCAGACAATGGTGCTACCCCTGCCCTTCTCATCACCTCTTCATTGGTGATGTGGTCTCTCCATGAGATCCTCAAGATGTATCTGAGGCACCGTCGGTGGAAGACATCCAGCTTGTTTGTAATGGTTGATGTCTTCATCCATGTCTCACAGGCATAGGTCACTGTAGGGATGACCACTGACATATAGAGGCGCAGCTTGGTGGACGTACTGATAGATTTTGATGACCAGATATTCCGGAGGCGTTGGAAGACTCCTGCAGCTTTTCCGATTCTGGTCTGTACATCCTTTTCTGCGTCTCCAGTGTTTGAGATGTTGCTTCCAAGATACGTGAAGTTCTCAACGTACTCTATGCCTTGTTCGCCTACGGTGAGCAGTGGAACGTTTTGGTCTTGTGCAACGGTCATGGCTTTGGTCTTCTCTTGGCTTATACGTAGGCCGACTTTTTCCCCTTGCTCATGCAGAATGTTAGTCAATTTTTGGAGTGCAGCGTAGGAATGGCTAAGCAGATCCAAGTCGTCCGCAAAGTCCAGATCTGCCAGTCTGCCCTCTCCCCACTTAATGCCGAGGTTTGCTCCGACGACAGACTTCCTCATGACAAAGTCTATGACAATGATGAACAGTAAGGGAGACAAGATGCAACCCTGTTTTACCCCGGTCACAATGTCAAAGTCGTCGGTTGTCCTGTTGGTGGTTTTCACTCGACAGGTGGAGTTATGGTACAGGGCTCTGAGGATGTTGACGTACTTTGATGGTATACCGTATAGCTGGAGGATCTGCCACAGTGATTCATAGAGCAACACAAATGATTGGAGAACAGGAAAGTATGGAACTGAAAACCTTCAGCAGCATAGATCACAATGGTCCGGAATTAGATAAGGATATAGATCCAGATACCATTTTTTTCTTTCACACCAGGAATAATTGTTTTTATTATACAGACGAACAATATGACGGAAACATTAAAATCGACAACAAACAAACAGCAGAAGTTAACATACAAACTTCTGCTGTTTGTTTGTTTTTACTTGTGTGAGGATTATGATTAGTTCTTCATCCAAACAAGAAGATCTAAACATCCCATCAGTCATCGTTTGGAGCAGACGTTGTACATTGTATTATGTTTGTAGTTTGTATTCCTTGTTTAGCATTTTCCAATAGTGCCACAATGTTTAATTAGAGCTGGATCTGCTTATAACTCAGCTTCTAAAAATTGTAGCTCGTCACTTTTGTATTTAAAAATATAATGTCCTGGTCCTGGATCATCATTTGTCCCAAAGTAGTCGTTGTTGTGCCTAATGATGTCAGTCTGGCATGATTAGTAGTATTTTGTTGAAATATTGAACGTTATGATACATCTGTGAAAATAATGCATAGCCGTAATGCTTAAAATGACCAAAAATACCTAAATATTGCATGTCATTATGCGAATGAGCTGGCTCTTGCTAGTGTTTATTTACGGGTTTGAATCCAAAAAAAAAAGAAAAACGTGTTCTAAATTCCAAAAAAAGTGCAGTTCCCCTTCAAGAGAAGCGATCCTGTGCGCACAAGTTTAGTAGATCAGCTTTGCGTGTGCTAACAAGTGTTAATAAGATTTAAAAAGTGAATCCAAATGCTGCTAGATTCTCTGTGACGTGTTCTTTGATTCTGTAGTCCAGTTGCCAGTCAGGAGACGCCGTATCTGCATGTGCATTAAAACAGCTTCCATACAAACGGCTGATAAGTTTGAATCGGTTCTCATCATTCATCCAAAAGAGCCATTCAAAAAACTCAATTTGTTCACTTACGTCGCATTGAGCTCCACAAAACATTAAGGAAACCACACGTATGCTCATCACATCTACTTAACATTTCATAACCAGACACCTTTGTCTGTCTGGACAGAAACCGTACGTGTGCAAGATCACGGGCTGCTCCAAGCGTTACACTGATCCCAGCTCCCTCAGAAAGCACGTGAAGACCGTCCACGGTCCGGAGGCCCACGTCACCAAGAAGCAGCGAAGCGACCTGCCGCCCAGGCCGCCACCCAGGGACGACGGCAATGAGACCGTTAATAGAACTCATGATAAGCTGGTCGACGGCAGCTTGAAGGACCACCGGCATGTCAAATCCATCAAGACAGAAAATGCCGTGGTAAGATGTTCATCATTTGTAATACGGATGGATCGTTTAAGGTCTGGGAGGGAAGGTTTAGGTTGAACATGTCTATGATCATTTGCTTGTGCAGTTTTGATTGATTCTTTATTCTAACCCTTATTCATTTATCTCTTTTTCCTCATGGGCAGACTTTGTTAAGGTGAGCTCGGCTTTGACCAAACTCATTTCAAGCCATCATCTTGTTATCATCTCGGCGGGCAACTCTGTCTTGACTTTTCTCCGTCATATGCAATTTGACTTTACACTAGCACACTGCTTCAAGTATTTGTTGAAGGGAGGACAGCCTCTTTGTAGCCTACCCCTGATTAATATTGAAGGAGCATGTATTCATTAGCCGGATTAGAAGACTAAATATCCATGACAGCCAGCATGTCAGGCTGCAGTTGAAAGATACAGTGCAGAGCCATCACACAAGCTGAACACGATAAAAGCCACTGCAGGATTAATATTCAAACACTGGGAATTGGTTTTGCTGCTCCCTGCAAACAGAGCCAACCATCAAGCTGTGATCAAGACAGCTTTTTAGCGCTGAATATATAAAAGGCTTGGAGGCAGCCGGAGCTCCTCAGAGATGCTGGCCTTTAGAAAAAGGTAACAAAACCGATGACGTTTAACTTAAACGTGAACAAACACTTCATTGCTTAGGTAAAGTATCAGAGGGTATTTTAAAATACAAAAAAAATGCACTTTTGCATACAAATATACGCCTGCTGCCTTAAAGTTGAATGGAAGCATCGCTCAAAGAAAACATGGATGCCTCTCATGATGATTGCTCTGGCTCGGGCTCAAGCCGCCTTTCATCCTGCCCATTTCCTATTCACAGACAGACTAAGACAGGCTGTAATCTGTGAGACATCATCACCTCTTCAGCCCCTTCCTAAGAAAACACTCATTATTTACAATTAAGCTGGGGAGGGATAAAAGACTGATGTCTGTGATGGAGCGCAGCGTTAGCTTGACTGATTAGCTCAGTTATCATTGACCTCAACAATGACTCATCACCACCCTGACTCGCTCCGAGCTCTTCTGTGTGATACTAAGACACTAGTTGACATTATTTTCTCCAATCTCTTAATTGTAGATGCATCAGTCCAGTCCTGGAGGTCAGTCATCATGTAACACCGAACCATCACCACTTGGCAGTGCGACCAACAATGACAGTGGAGTAGAAATGGTAGGGTTAAGCGCTGGAAGCCTGGAGGATCTCAGCACAGTGGTCCTCCTAGAAGAGCCTTTGGGTGATGAGGATACCAATAGAGGAGTTTTAGGAGCTGGTATATGTATCAAGAAGCAGCTCAGCTCTCAACAACATCTGGAGTATCCGCTGAAGGAAGAGATAAGGACTCTGAGGGGCCTCCGTCAGTGGACTGCCAACCATCACCTCCAGCCCACAGCACCAAGCTGCCACCCATACCAGCAGACGGTGAGTAGATATTTCAGTAGTTATTTTGAGTAGATAATATCACCCCTCCAGCAGCTAAGTTCTTCTCCTGGTGTTCTTGTTTCCAGCTTTCCTCCAGCCATGCGAGGGTGGTGTTCCTGTATATTTTAATGGTTCCAGCTTCGGTCTGAGCTCTGGAACAAAAGGTATACTGGGAGGACTGTCGGAGCCCCTCGGTAGCACCTACAGCACCTTGGGCTCACCTAACACCCTTAGTCCAGACCTCACACTTCGAACTGTCAAGCAGCCTCAGCTCTGTCGACTCCTACAACCACATCTCATGGCGCTCCAATCAGGCCAGTCAAAGTGGAGTTGTACTCAGCCTGACCCAAACCCAGCACCACCGCCTCGGTGCAAAATATGCTGCAGCCACTGGAGGTGTATTTCCTACACTTTTGAAACCCAGCGAGAAAATGGCTATACAAGTTTGTTCGTCATCATTTAGAGACTGACAGAAATCCTACTCATCTGGCAATGCAACGGCTACAACCCCTGGGCCTTTCAGCCTCATGATGTCCTGTTGAACTGTCCCGGTCGGGTCAGTGAGCAAGTCCAATGAGTGGCTGTGGAGTCTGTTAACCCGTCACAAATTCACTGTGACAAGAGCCTTGATGTTGCCAGCAAAGAGAATATTCATCTTGCAGCAGAGCAGGAACATGTGACCTGGCAGGGTTCCATGTCTTTAGATGGCGGCTTCAATCACATGCCTCAAACAGACCTGATGCCACGATCCCACCACGGTCCAACTCAACCATTATCATGTCCAAGGAAACCTTCTGCAGTAGTTGTACGGTCAAAGACGGATAATTGTCATGGATACCAATGTAACTTTGTCAGCGTCCAACATGACTGTGTGTCATTGAACATGAACACTTTGAGTCAGCTGGGAGTCAGCAACATTAATGTGCCTGGTCAGTGGAACCCTGACCTACCAGACCCACACTGAACCAGACTGACACTCAACAGAACCCAAATGTTGACTTGCTTCATATTCAAGTCCAATGGACACAAAACCAACCACCAACAGAACCTAAAACATTAGACAGCCACCTTTCATGTCTGCCAGGTATAATGCAGGGCTTCGTAGCAAAGCTCTGTACGACCACGGCCCTATACTCTTACTGGTCCCAACTCAAGATGAGGAGTGCTGAAGTGAGGACCAGGCCCAGACAGACTTTGAGAGCATGCTGGATAGAGAGGACTCCTCCAGCCTCTTGTTGCTCCAGAACTCATCCAAGAGTTTCTCGTAGCTAACGACAACCACCCACTTTGTCCTACCAGGGAAGGGAAAGATGGTGGGGAGCTTTTTAGCAGATCAGTTTCCTGAACCTGATGTGTTAACCTTGTTTGTTTACTGTTTCCTCTGAAGAAAGCATGGCAGTCATTGAACAGTCGCTTTGCGATCCAATGGTTTCTGCCTCAGCAGTCCGCTGTCACCTTGTAACTATTTGACATGCAGGTGTGCTGTAAAATCTGCTTTCTAAGTGCCTGGCTTGTACACAAACCACATTATTACAACTTGTTTGACTTCTACACCAAAATGTACCTGTGCGCCCCTTCCTCAAACCTTCATCACCCTCAGTGTTTTGGTTCTGTGACCGTGATGAGATGCCAACGAGCATAAATGATACAACATGTTTGTATGCAAATGTCATTTTTACATTTCTAAGAAATACAACATTAACAAACATTGCTGGCGTCGTCATTCTAGAGATGCTCCGTTAGCAAAAGACATGACCAAAAGCTTTGGGACACAAATTATATGAATTAAAGATAACTGGTCATTATCATTCTGGTAATTCTATACCTACTTGATTTGCTTGACTAAGAGAAAAATTGACAATCATTAGTAATGTTGTTTGTTTTATAAAAATAAAAATAAATTGTGAACACACAAATTTGAGTGACA
>NC_084731.1:1563069-1580569 GCF_033978785.1 Entelurus aequoreus
TGTTGATGAGCAGATGAGGGCTGGCTGGCTGGCGTAGGTGGAGAGCTAATGTTTTTATCATAGCTCTGACGAGGTCCCGTAGCTAAGTTAGCTTCAATGGCGTCGTTAGCAACAGCATTGCTAGGCTTCGACACAGCAAATAAACATGTCCAGTGTTTGGTTCGGTGTCTCCTGATAGTAGTATTGTTGATCTTCTGTCCATCCTTCCAGTCAGGGGTTTGTTTCTTTTGTTTCTATCTGCATTTAAGCACGATGCTATCACGTTAGCTCCGTAGCTAAAGAGCTTTGCCGATGTATTGTCGTGGAGATAAAAGTCACTGTGAATGTCCATTTGGCGTTCTCGACTCTCATTTTCAAGAGGATATAGTATCCCAGGTGGTTTAAAATACAAATCCGTGATCCACAATAGAAAAAGGAGAAAGTGTAACGACCTGGTCGCATCGTGGTGCGAGGTTGTTCTCCCAGGAATGCAGACGGGCTTCGGACACAGCGTGCAGGTAGGAAAATGATTTATTCAAGCAAATAAATCATAGCAGGGAAAAAACAAAGACGTGTACATAGCACAAAAGACAAAAACAAAGGGACTAGCATGGGAGCTAGCAAGCAAAAATAGTATAGCATGAAAGCTAGCAGGAATCGAAGAAGTCGTTACTTGTTGCATATAAGCAAATTAGCAAGCCAGGCCGAGTGAGGCCCGGGCAAAGACTAAATAGCCCTCTGATTAGCGCTCGGGCAACAGGTGCGCGTCCTGAACGCTAACCAGAGGCAGGTGAGCACAATCTGCCGTCATGGCAACAGAAACAAACACAAGGTGCTGAAAAACACACGTGACACTAAAAAGTAAACAAACTGTGATCCGAGCAGCGGATCCTAACAGAAAGTGTGGAATCCAATGAGCCAGCTTGTACCTAAGTTACGGTCAGAGCGAAAAAAGATACGTCCTGCACTGCACTCTAGTCCTTCACTCTCACGTTCCTCATCCACGAATCTTTCATCCTGGCTCAAATTAATGGGGTAATCGTCGCTTTCTCGGTCCGAATCTCTCTCGATGCTGGTGTAAACAACGGGGAAATGTGAGGAGCCTTTCAACCTGTGACGTCACGCTACTTCCGCTACAGGCAAGGCTTTTTTTTATCAGCGACCAAAAGTCTCGAACTTTATCGTCGATGTTCTCTACTAAATGCTTTCAGCAAAAATATGGCAATATCGCGAAATGATCAAGTATGACACATAGAATGGATCTGCTATTCCCGTTTAAATTAAAAAAAAAAAATTTCAGTAGGCCTTTAAAGGCCTACTGAAAGCCACTACTAGCGACCACGCAGTCTGATAGTTTATATATCAATGATGAAATCTTAACATTGCAACACATGCCAATACAGCCGGGTTAACTTATAAAGTGACATTTTAAAATTCCCGGGAAATATCCGGCTGAAACGTCGCGATATGATGACGTATGCGCGTGACGAAGTCCGAGTAACGGAAGTTATGGTACCCCGTAGAATCCTATACAAAAAGCTCTGTTTTCATTTCATAATTCCACAGTATTCTGGACATCTTTTGCAATTTTTTTAATGAACAATGAAGGCTGCAAAGAAGACAGTTGTAGGTGGGATCAGTGTATTAGCAGCGGACTACAGCAACACAACCAGGAGGACTTTATTGGAGCGCTAGCTGCGCTAGCCGCCGACTTCACCTTGACTTCCTACGTCTCCGGGCCGCCAAACGCATCGGGTGAAGTCCTTCGTCCTTCTGCCGATCGCTGGAACGCAGGTGAGCACGGGTGTTGATGAGCAAATGAGGGCTGGCTGGCGTAGGTGGAGAGCTAATGTTTTTAGCATAGCTCTGTGCAGTCTGGTTGCTAAGTTAGCTTCAATGGCGTCGTTAGCACAGCATTGTTAACCTTCACCAGCCTGGAAAGCATTAACCGTGTATTTACATGTCCACGGTTTAATAGTATTGTTGATTTTCTGTCTATCCTTCCAGTCAGGGGTTTATTTCTTTTGTTTCTATATGCAGTTAAAGCAAGATGCTATCACGTTAGCTTGTAGCTAAAGCATTTCGCCGATTTATTGTCGTGGAGATAAAAGGCACTGAATGTCCATTTCACGTTCTCGACTCTCATTTTCAAGAGGATATAGTATCCCAGGTGGTTTCAAATACAAATCCGTGATCCACAATAGAAAAAGGAGAGAGTGTGGAATCCAATGAGCCAGCTTGTACCTAAGTTACGGTCAGAGCGAAAAAAGATACGTCCTGCACTGCCTCTCAAGTCCTTCACTGTAACGTTCCTCATCTACGAATCTTTCATCCTCGCTCAAATTAATGGGGTAATCATCACTTTCTCGCTCCGAATCTCTCTCGCTCCGTTGTAAACAACGGGGAATTGTGAGGAATACTAGCTCCTGTGACGTCACGCTACTTCCGCTACAGGCAAGGCTTTTTTTTATCAGCGAGCAAAAGTTGCGAACTTTATCGTCGATTTTCTCTACTAAATCCTTTCAGCAAAAATATGGCAATATCGCAAAATGATCAAGTATGACACATAGAATGGATCTGCTATTCCCGTTTAAATAAGAGAATTTCATTTCAGTATGCCTTTAAGTATCTTGTCTTTGCAGTCTCTTCAATTGAATATAAGTTGAAAGGGATTTATTGTATTCTCTTTTTATTTAGCATTTACACAACGTGACAACTTCACTGCTTTTGGGGTTTGTACATGGAAATAGTCATGCTGTCTCTGTGACTGCACATGAAACTCACCCTGTAAATCAGTGCTTTGGCAAACAGTCTTTGCAAAATTGTGTGTGTGTGTGTGTGTGTATGTGTGTGTGTGTGTGTGTGTGTGTGTGTGTGTGTGTGTGTGTGTGTGTGTGTGTGTGTGTGTGTGTGTGTGTGTGTGTGTGTGTGTGTGTGTGTGTGTGTGTGTGTGTGTGTGTGTGTGTGTGTGTGTGTGTGTGTGTGTGTGTGTGTGTGTGTGTGTGTGTCCTTTCCATTGGTGACCCAGTCAGTGCAGCCCTGATGGCTGGTATGTCAACAACTGCTGATGTGGAGTCAGTCAGTCCGCGTGCGAGTGTGGGAGGAGTCTCATGATGACACTTCCACGTGTCAGCGAGCCTGCCGTGGTCATCCTATTACAAACATGGCAGTGCTGGCCGCCGCCCGTCAAACGTGGCGGCGCAGATGATGGATCGTGCTCGGCACACGCAGACGCCTCATTCATTTCTATTAGAGCGATATGGAAATGACCTCACAGGTTCGGAACGCAGCTCTGGATGTGAGATACAAACTCCGCAGGTCAACGTCTGATAAAGTCAGCCCGGGCGGATAAATGACGTCTGTCAGATATTATCCAAATCACCTTGCACTTTTTTTTGCACGGCGGCCCCTGAGGGACGAATGCATTATTGAAGCTGCGAGAGGGCCCGCCTCCCTGCTAGGCGGCCGGTGTCAGCGCCTGCTTAATATTAACGAAGGCCCCTCAGAATAATGTTCATCCTCTGAAACTGGGGTCAATTACATGGGAAAAGGGGGGAGAAACCCTATTCATGGTTCTGTAAGGACTGGGATTTGGAAGGTGTTTAACTTCCTACATAACATGAGAGAAGAGTTGCAGAAAGTTGTATGCGGTGCTGGCAGGACTGCTGGCAGCCAAGTGTCATGAACTAATACTGCATGCATATTCATGGTGTGCCGCTATGCACAATAACATCTGCTTTATAACAACATGCCATCTGCTCACACAACTTTGTGGTATTAGCGACTCATCGCGGGGAGAAAACACACAACTGACTTCTTGTAACTCTGAAACGAGGCACTCTTAGCATCTTCTTCATTTTGGAACAAAGCTGTGATTTTATAGAAGTGGAACTGCTGGACAAACAACACCTGCTAAGCGACTGAGGTCTGCATTTGGTACCCGGACCAACATCTTGAGTGTTGCAATACATATTATTACACTAGTGATGCTGACATCATTATTCATGCGTTCATTACGTCTCGTCTCCATTACTGTGACATATTATTTTCTGCTCTCCTATGTCTAGCATTGGGTTAGGGTTAACCCTAACCCTAACCCCAAACCTAACCCTAACCCTAACCCTAACCCCTAACCCTAACCCTAACCTATATATATAACTATACTGTATATACCAGGGGTCGGCAACCCAAAATGTTGAAAGAGCCATATTGGACCAAAAATACAAAAACAAATCTGTCTGGAGCCGCAAAAAATTAAAAGCCATATTACATCCAGATAGTGTGTCATGAGATATAAATGTAATTAAGAGGACTTAAAGGAAACTAAATGAGCTCAAATATAGCTACAAATGAGGCATAATGAAGCAATATGTACATATCGCTAGCCTAAATAGCATGTTAGCATCGATTAGCTTGCAGTCATGCAGTGACCAAATATGTCCGATTAGCACTCCACACAAGTCAATAACATCAACAAAGCTCACCTTTGTGCATTCATGTACAACGTTAAAAGTGTGGTGGACAAAAATGAGACAGAAAAAGAAGTGGCATAAAACACGTCCTAAAAAGTCGGAGAAAGTTATACATGTAAACAAACTATACGGTGAGTTCAAGGACCGCCAAAATAAGTAGGACAAAAGGGCACTCGCCAAATACTGGAATCAGTGAAGCATGTTTAATATAAACAGTGTGATTTATAACAATTAGGGAGGTTTGTGTCATGTTTGTCCTCATACACAAACCATACTAAAACAAAAAAATGGATTTTTTTCCCCTCATCTTTTTCCATTCTTCATACATTTTTGAAAAATCTCCAGAGAGCCACTAGGGCGGCGCTAAAGAGCCGCATGCGGCTCTAGAGCCGCGGGTTGCCGACCCCCGACCTATATATATACCTATACTGGCTCACCTGCACGGGCTTCCTGTGCACTTAAGATGTGACTTTAAAGTTTTACTACTTAGGTATAAAATACTACACAGTCTAGCTCCGTCCTATCTTGCTGATTGTATTGTACCATATGTCCCGGCAAGAAATCTGCCTTCAAAGAACTCCGGCTTATTAGTGATTCCCAGAGCCCAAAAAAAGTCTGCGGGCTATAGAGCGTTTTCTATTGGGGCTCCAATACTATGGAATGTTCTAGCAGTAACAGTTAGAGATGCTACCTCAGTAGAAGCATTTAAGTCTCATCTTACTACTCATTTGTATACTCTAGCCTTTAAATAGACCCCCTTTTAGACCAGTTGATCTGCCGTTTCTTTTATGATCTGGGGGGGGGGGGGGGGGACAGGTTCGGTGACCACAGATGAAGCGCTAGCTGTCCAAAGTCGGGACCCAGGGTGGACCACTCATCTGTGCATCAGTTGGTGACGTCTCTGCTGCTGACCTGTCTCCACTCAAGATGATCTCCTGCTGGTCCCACTATGGACTGGACTCTCACTATTATGTTAGATCCACTATGGACTGGACTCTCACACTATTATGTT
Source organism: Entelurus aequoreus (assembly GCF_033978785.1). Lineage (NCBI taxonomy): Eukaryota > Metazoa > Chordata > Actinopteri > Syngnathiformes > Syngnathidae > Entelurus > Entelurus aequoreus. The sequence goes on from NC_084731.1 coordinate 1,568,533, forward strand.
AGATCCACTATGGACTGGACTCTCACTATTATGTTAGATCCACTATGGACTGGACTCTCACTATTATGTTAGATCCACTATGGACTGGACTCTCACACTATTATGTTAGATCCACTATGGACTGGACTCTCACTATTATGTTAGATCCACTATGGACTGGACTCTCACACTATTATGTTAGATCCACTATGGACTGGACTCTCACTATTATGTTAGATCCACTATGGACTGGACTCTCACTATTATGTTAGATCCACTATGGACTGGACTCTCACTATTATGTTAGATCCACTATGGACTGGACTCTCACACTATTATGTTAGATCCACTATGGACTGGACTCTCACACTATTATGTTAGATCCACTATGGACTGGACTCTCACTATTTTGTTAGATCCACTATGGACTGGACTCTCACACTATTATGTTAGATCCACTATGGACTGGACTCTCACTATTATGTTAGATCCACTATGGACTGGACTCTCACACTATTATGTTAGATCCACTATGGACTGGACTCTCACTATTATGTTAGATCCACTATGGACTGGACTCTCACACTATTATGTTAGATCCACTATGGACTGGACTCTCACTATTATGTTAGATCCACTATGGACTGGACTCTCACTATTATGTTAGATCCACTATGGACTGGACTCTCACTATTATGTTAGATCCACTATGGACTGGACTCTCACTATTATGTTAGATACACTATGGACTGGACTCACACTATTATGTTAGATCCACTATGGACTGGACTCTCACTATTATGTTAGACCCACTATGGACTGGACTCTCACTATTATGTTAGATCCACTATGGACTGGACTCTCACACTATTATGTTAGATCCACTATGGACTGGACTCTCACTATTATGTTAGACCCACTATGGACTGGACTCTCACTATTATGTTAGATCCACTATGGACTGGACTCTCACACTATTATGTTAGATCCACTATGGACTGGACTCTCACTATTATGTTAGATCCACTATGGACTGGACTCTCACACTATTATGTTAGATCCACTATGGACTGGACTCTCACACTATTATGTTAGATCCACTATGGACTGGACTCTCACTATTATGTTAGATCCACTATGGACTGGACTCTCACACTATTATGTTAGATCCACTATGGACTGGACTCTCACACTATTATGTTAGATCCACTATGGACTGGACTCTCACTATTATGTTAGACCCACTATGGACTGGACTCTCACTATTATGTTAGATCCACTATGGACTGGACTCTCACACTATTATGTTAGATCCACTATGGACTGGACTCTCTCACTATTATGTTAGATCCACTATGGACTGGACTCTCACACTATTATGTTAGATCCACTATGGACTGGACTCTCACACTATTATATTAGATCCACTATGGACTGGACTCTCACACTATTATGTTAGATCCACTATGGACTGGACTCTCACACTATTATGTTAGATCCACTATGGACTGGACTCTCACACTATTATGTTAGATCCACTATGGACTGGACTCTCACACTATTATGTTAGATCCACTATGGACTGGACTCTCACTATTATGTTAGATCCACTATGGACTGGACTCTCATACTATTATGTTAGATCCACTATGGACTGGACTCTCACACTATTATGTTAGATCCACTATGGACTGGACTCTCACTATTATGTTAGATCCACTATGGACTGGACTCTCACACTATTATGTTAGATCCACTATGGACTGGACTCTCACACTATTATATTAGATCCACTATAGACTGGACTCTCTCACTATTATGTTAGATCCACTATGGACTGGACTCTCACTATTATGTTAGATCCACTATGGACTGGACTCTCACTATTATGTTAGATCCACTATGGACTGGACTCTCACACTATTATGTTAGATCCACTATGGACTGGACTCTCACACTATTATGTTAGATCCACTATGGACTGGACTCTCACTATTATGTTAGATCCACTATGGACTGGACTCTCACACTATTATGTTAGATCCACTATGGACTGGACTCTCACACTATTATGTTAGATCCACTATGGACTGGACTCTCATACTATTATGTTAGATCCACTATGGACTGGACTCTCACACTATTATGTTAGATCCACTATGGACTGGACTCTCACACTATTATGTTAGATCCACTATGGACTGGACTCTCACACTATTATGTTAGATCCACTATGGACTGGACTCTCACTATTATGTTAGACCCACTATGGACTGGACTCTCACTATTATGTTAGATCCACTATGGACTGGACTCTCACACTATTATGTTAGATCCACTATGGACTGGACTCTCTCACTATTATGTTAGATCCACTATGGACTGGACTCTCACACTATTATGTTAGATCCACTATGGACTGGACTCTCACACTATTATATTAGATCCACTATGGACTGGACTCTCACACTATTATGTTAGATCCACTATGGACTGGACTCTCACACTATTATGTTAGATCCACTATGGACTGGACTCTCACACTATTATGTTAGATCCACTATGGACTGGACTCTCACACTATTATGTTAGATCCACTATGGACTGGACTCTCACTATTATGTTAGATCCACTATGGACTGGACTCTCATACTATTATGTTAGATCCACTATGGACTGGACTCTCACACTATTATGTTAGATCCACTATGGACTGGACTCTCACTATTATGTTAGATCCACTATGGACTGGACTCTCACACTATTATGTTAGATCCACTATGGACTGGACTCTCACACTATTATATTAGATCCACTATAGACTGGACTCTCTCACTATTATGTTAGATCCACTATGGACTGGACTCTCACTATTATGTTAGATCCACTATGGACTGGACTCTCACTATTATGTTAGATCCACTATGGACTGGACTCTCACACTATTATGTTAGATCCACTATGGACTGGACTCTCACACTATTATGTTAGATCCACTATGGACTGGACTCTCACTATTATGTTAGATCCACTATGGACTGGACTCTCACACTATTATGTTAGATCCACTATGGACTGGACTCTCACACTATTATGTTAGATCCACTATGGACTGGACTCTCATACTATTATGTTAGATCCACTATGGACTGGACTCTCACACTATTATGTTAGATCCACTATGGACTGGACTCTCACACTATTATATTAGATCCACTATGGACTGGACTCTCTCACTATTATGTTAGATCCACTATGGACTGGACTCTCACTATTATGTTAGATCCACTATGGACTGGACTCTCACAATATTAACTAGATCCACTCAACGTCCATTGCACCGGTCGCCCAGTAGGGGGTCCCCACATCTGTGGTCCCCTCCAAGGTTTCTCATTGTCCCATTGTCTTGAGTTAACCTTGCCCTGATGTGGATCTGAGCCGAGGATGTGGTTGTGGCTTGTACAGCCCTTTGAGACACTGGTGATTTAGGGCTATATAAGTAAACATTGATTGATTGAATGTCATGTCTCTGTTCTACAGATCACTATTCCTGGGGGGGAAAGGAAGACAAAAAGAGTAAATAAAACTAAATAAAGGACAAAAACAACAATCCTGGCATTTAACCCGCAGCTGTGAAAAGTTGGCTTCAAGGCTGGTGTAAGTCAGGGAAGTCCAAAGTTGTTTTTTATTGTTAAGTTAAAGTACAATGATAGTCACACCTCTTAGCACTATCCCTGCACACCTCTACGGGTTTGAAGGCGGTAAGGCGAAGGAGCCACAGCTGTGGGAGCTTTTAATAAGGACCTCCGTTCTCAAAGTCCCCGAGAGGAGAGACCCTGAGGGTGGCGCTCTGGCCCACCTCAGCCCTCTGACATGCAAGTTGTCACCCACGTGGAAGCACTGAAAAGTCCTACATTCTGAGGAGACACACAAACGTCTCGTGAGAGAACATTTGATGTGTTTTGTTTTGTAGTTCTAATTGACCGCAGAAAACATAACATATTCTTCTTCTCTTCTTTTCAATATCAAATGTTTACTTATATAGTCCTAAATCACCAGTGTCTCAAAGGGCTGCACAAGCCACAACCACATCCTCGGCTCAGATCCACATCAGGGCAAGGAAAAACTCAACCCAATGAGATACAATGAGAAACCTTGGAGGGGACCGCAGATGTGGGGACCCCCCCGGGTGACTGGTACTATGGACGTCAAGTGGATCTAACATAATAGTGTGAGAGTCCAGTCCATAGTGGATCTAACATAATAGTGTGAGAGTCCAGTCCATAGTGGATCTAACATAATAGTGAGAGTCCAGTCCATAGTGGATCTAACATAATAGTGTGAGAGTCCAGTCCATAGTGGATCTAACATAATAGTGTGAGAGTCCAGTCCATAGTGGATCTAACATAATAGTGAGAGTCCAGTCCATAGTGGATCTAACATAATAGTGTGAGAGTCCAGTCCATAGTGGATCTAACATAATAGTGTGAGAGTCCAGTCCATAGTGGATCTAACATAATAGTGAGAGTCCAGTCCATAGTGGATCTAACATAATAGTGTGAGAGTCCAGTCCATAGTGGATCTAACATAATAGTGAGAGTCCAGTCCATAGTGGATCTAACATAATAGTGTGAGGACCAGTCCATAGTGGATCTAACATAATAGTGAGAGTCCAGTCCATAGTGGATCTAACATAATAGTGAGAGTCCAGTCCATAGTGGATCTAACATAATAGTGAGAGTCCAGTCCATAGTGGATCTAACATAATAGTGTGAGAGTCCAGTCCATAGTGGATCTAACATAATAGTGTGAGAGTCCAGTCCATAGTGGATCTAACATAATAGTGTGAGAGTCCAGTCCATAGTGGATCTAACATAATAGTGTGAGAGTCCAGTCCATAGTGGATCTAACATAATAGTGAGAGTCCAGTCCATAGTGGATCTAACATAATAGTGTGAGAGTCCAGTCCATAGTGGATCTAACATAATAGTGAGAGTCCAGTCCATAGTGGATCTAACATAATAGTGTGAGAGTCCAGTCCATAGTGGATCTAACATAATAGTGAGAGTCCAGTCCATAGTGGATCTAACATAATAGTGAGAGTCCAGTCCATAGTGGATCTAACATAATAGTGAGAGTCCAGTCCATAGTGGATCTAACATAATAGTGTGAGAGTCCAGTCCATAGTGGATCTAACATAATAGAGAGAGTCCAGTCCATAGTGGATCTAACATAATAGTGTGAGAGTCCAGTCCATAGTGGATCTAACATAATAGTGAGAGTCCAGTCCATAGTGGATCTAACATAATAGTGAGAGTCCAGTCCATAGTGGATCTAACATAATAGTGTGAGAGTCCAGTCCATAGTGGATCTAACATATTAGTGAGAGTCCAGTCCATAGTGGATCTAACATAATAGTGTGAGAGTCCAGTCCATAGTGGATCTAACATAATAGTGAGAGTCCAGTCCATAGTGGATCTAACATAATAGTGAGAGTCCAGTCCATAGTGGATCTAACATAATAGTGAGAGTCCAGTCCATAGTGGATCTAACATAATAGTGTGAGAGTCCAGTCCATAGTGGATCTAACATAATAGAGAGAGTCCAGTCCATAGTGGATCTAACATAATAGTGTGAGAGTCCAGTCCATAGTGGATCTAACATATTAGTGAGAGTCCAGTCCATAGTGGATCTAACATAATAGTGTGAGAGTCCAGTCCATAGTGGATCTAACATAATAGTGAGAGTCCAGTCCATAGTGGATCTAACATAATAGTGAGAGTCCAGTCCATAGTGGATCTAACATAATAGTGAGAGTCCAGTCCATAGTGGATCTAACATAATAGTGTGAGAGTCCAGTCCATAGTGGATCTAACATAATAGAGAGAGTCCAGTCCATAGTGGATCTAACATAATAGTGTGAGAGTCCAGTCCATAGTGGATCTAACATAAGAGTGAGAGTCCAGTCCATAGTGGATCTAACATAATAGTGAGAGTCCAGTCCATAGTGGATCTAACATAATAGTGAGAGTCCAGTCCATAGTGGATCTAACATAATAGTGAGAGTCCAGTCCATAGTGGATCTAACATAATAGTGAGAGTCCAGTCCATAGTGGATCTAACATAATAGTGTGAGAGTCCAGTCCATAGTGGATCTAACATAATAGAGAGAGTCCAGTCCATAGTGGATCTAACATAATAGTGTGAGAGTCCAGTCCATAGTGGATCTAACATATTAGTGAGAGTCCAGTCCATAGTGGATCTAACATAATAGTGTGAGAGTCCAGTCCATAGTGGATCTAACATAATAGTGAGAGTCCAGTCCATAGTGGATCTAACATAATAGTGAGAGTCCAGTCCATAGTGGATCTAACATAATAGTGAGAGTCCAGTCCATAGTGGATCTAACATAATAGTGTGAGAGTCCAGTCCATAGTGGATCTAACATAATAGAGAGAGTCCAGTCCATAGTGGATCTAACATAATAGTGTGAGAGTCCAGTCCATAGTGGATCTAACATAAGAGTGAGAGTCCAGTCCATAGTGGATCTAACATAATAGTGAGAGTCCAGTCCATAGTGGATCTAACATAATAGTGTGAGAGTCCAGTCCATAGAGGATCTAACATATTAGTGTGAGAGTCCAGTCCATAGTGGATCTAACATATTAGTGAGAGTCCAGTCCATAGTGGATCTAACATAATAGTGTGAGAGTCCAGTCCATAGTGGATCTAACATATTAGTGAGAGTCCATTCCATAGTGGATCTAACATAATAGTGTGAGAGTCCAGTCCATAGTGGATCTAACATAATAGTGAGAGTCCAGTCCATAGTGGATCTAACATAATAGTGTGAGAGTCCAGTCCATAGTGGATCTAACATAATAGTGTGAGAGTCCAGTCCATAGTGGATCTAACATAATAGTTAGAGTTCAGTCCATAGTGGATCTAACATAATAGTGAGAGTCCAGTCCATAGTAGATCTAATAGTGAGAGTCCAGTCCATAGTGGATCTAACATAATAGTGAGAGAGACATTGTATAGTTGACACTATTGTGTTATAAAGCAATGTTGCCGATGCCATGACTTTGTGTGAAGATACACACTTGACTGGATCCACGTGGGTGTTTTTGTCACATCTTTGTTAAAGACACTAGAACTCATGGATGCCTGCAACCACCAGGAGAGTTCTGAAGGGAACATTGAGATCCGAGGAGTATGAAACATTCAGCAGCTGATGCAATTGTGATGTTTGAGTCTTCCTCACCGTGTTCTTTACGATCTTGCTGTGTTTTCTTTGCGATTACGGCGAGACTTCATTGTTGGGTCCCGCCGGTCTTGGCCGTGTCCTCCACTGATGAAAGACTTCAAGCAACGTTTCTCCTCGCTGGCCCAACAAAGTGAGTTGAACCACGTCCCAGAATATTTATGCGCGGCGCGGCGTGGCCTGTCAGCGGCATCATCATGAAAAGGATGATGGATGGTGTTTATTTTCTGATGATGGAACGCAACCCCGGCCTGATGAGAATTGGAAGAAAAAGGGAGCGATTACGCCGGCTGGCTTATTAAATTATCAAACCATCATTTTCATCAATGGCAGCTGAGACGTACGGGGGATGACAGACCCCTGTCGACCTTGGACACCTCCCGCTGTCCTTGGCGTTCTTCACAGGAGCTGCGAGATCATCATGCAACACGCGTATGTGCATGCTGGAGATGGGATGAAGATGTTGGAGCAGAAATGAGCTCCATGTGAAAGAGTGCAGGAGCCATGCTGATGAATAATGAAGGCGGGTTCCTCCCAGGTGGACACGGGGCGTCAAGCTGACAGGTGTCAGTGCAGCTGGGGGCCGACAGTCCATGAAGTTGTCTCCATATTAAGCAGACAGCTGAGGCCTGCTAAACTGCGAGGACCTGCAGGGTCTGCATCTCATCAGCCACGGGATAAGGAGAGCGTTTCGGCCTCTGCCACTTCCCATCTGCAAGCTGGAAGTGACCCCGCTCCTCCGCGAGCCTCGCTGAAGCCTCTCCCATCATGCACTGGGGGCAGCACGGAGCTCCCACGAGCCCCCGGCTCGCTCCCTGCCATCTGCCGTGATTTATAGAAAAGGGCCGATGATTTATGGGCCAGTCATCTCACAATGAAGTTGTTCTCTTTCATTTGCGTGGCCCGTCGACCCGGCCGCCACTCGCTGCCAGGTTGGGGGGACCGCGCGCTAATCATGCGCAATGAGGGCTTTTAAACAAGCAGAGGGCGGCAGGGGGCTGCAAATAGGCCCCCTAATGAAAGACATTTTTAACAGCGGGAGCACGTGCTGATGAAAGACAGACGGAGGAAGCATCCACTCCATCAGGAGGCTGGGAAACATGGCGTCAAACCACGGCAGACTCAACAATAGCACCTGGATCACAACAAACATCTGGAACGTCAATCAATCAATGTTTATTTATATAGCCCTAAATCACAAGTGTCTCAAAGGGCTGTACAAGCCACAACGACATCCTCGGTACAGAGCCCACATACGGGCAAGGAAAACTCACCCCAGTGGGACGTCAATGTGAATGACTATGAGAAACCTTGGAGAGGACCGCATATGTGGGTAACCCCCCCGCCCCCTCTGGGGGAGACCGAAAGCAATGGATGTGGAGTGGGTCTGACATAATATTGTGAAAGTCCAACACATCAGCGAAAGTCCAGTCCATGGTGGGGCCAGCAGGAACCATCCCGAGTGGAGATGGGTCAGCAGCGTAGAGATGTCCCCATCTGATGGACAGGCTAGCGGTCCACCCCGGGTTGGGAGCAGAGTAGAAAAGAAAAGAAAAGAAATGGCAGATCAACTGGTCTAAAAAGGGAGTCTATTTAAAGGCTAGAGTATACAAATGAGTTTTAAGATGGGACTTAAATGCTTCTACTGAGGTAGCATCTCTAACTTTTACCGGGAGGGCATTCCATAGTATTGGAGCCCGAATAGAAAACGCTCTATAGCCCGCAGACTTTTTTGGGCTCTGGGAATCACTAATAAGCCGGAGTTCTTTGAACGCAGATTTCTTGCCGGGACATATGGTACAATACAATCGTCAAGATAGGCAGGAGCTTGACCGTGTAGTATTTTATACGTAAGTAGTAAAACCTTAAAGTCGCATCTTAAGTGCACAGGAAGCCCGTGCAGGTGAGCCAGTATAGGTGTATATATATGTATATAAAGGTATATACAGTATAGGCGTAATATGATCAAACTTTCTTGTTCTTGTCAAAAGTCTAGCAGCCGCATTTTGTACCATCTGTAATCTTTTAATGCTAGACATAGGGAGGCACGAAAACAAAACGTTACAGTAATCGAGACGAGATGTAACGAACGCATGAATAATGATCTCAGCGTCGCTAGTGGACAAAATGGAACAAATTTTAGCGATATTACGGAGATGAAAGAAGGCCGTTTTAGTAACACTCTTAATGTGTGACTCAAACGAGAGAGTTGTTTTAGTAACACTCTTAATGTGCGACTCAAACGAGAGAGTTGGGTGGAAGATAATACCCAGATTCTTTACCGAGTCGCCTTGTTTAATTGTTTGGTTGTCAAATGTTAAGGTGGTATTATTAAATAGATGTCGGTGTTGAGCAGGACCGATAATCAGCATTTCCGTTCTCTTAGCGTTGAGTTGCAAAAAGTTAGCGGACATCCATTGTTTAATTTCATTAAGACACGCCTCCAGTCTCTCACTAAAGAAACATTCCTCAAACCTTAGGAAGTTAGGAAGTGGCCATCAACTTGGGGAGCGTCTAACCCAGTGGATTCTCAAACTGTGGTAGGCGGACCACCAGCGGTTTTAGTGGTATGCTAAATAATCACTTGATTGACTTCAGAGGACCATTTTGACAGTAATAGTACACCGTATAAAATGTTACTTTCATGGAACTTTAAAAAAATTGTCGCAACATTTTCTAACCCAGTGTTTTTCAACCACTAGTGTACCGTGAGATATTGTCTGGTGTGCCGTGGGAGATGATCTAATTGGGTTAAAAATATTTTCTGCAAACCAGTAATTATAATCCGCAAATGTGCCGTTGTTAAGTGTCGGTGCTGTCTAGAGCTCGGCAGAGTAACCGTGTAATACTCTTCCATATCAGTAGGTGGCAGCCGGTAGCTAATTGCTTTGTAGATGTCGGGAACATGGTTTGTCGTGATCACAATATGCAGACGACAGCGGGAGGCAGTGTGCAGGTAAAAAGGTATCTAATGCTTAAACCAAAAATACTCAAAAGGTGAGTGCCGCCGAGAAAAGGCATTGAAGCTTAGGGATGGCTATGCAAAACGAAACTAAAACTGAACTGTCTGCAAAGTAAACAAAAACAGAATGCTGGACGACAGCAAAGACTTACAGCGTGTGGGGCAGCAGACGGCGTCCACAAAGTACATCCGTACATGACATGACAATCAACACCAAAATAGGAGCGCAAGACAAGAAGTAAAACATTACACACAGGAAAACAGCAAAAAATAAAGTCAAGGTGTGATGTGATTCTTTCGTCTTCTGGCACTTACCGACTCGAAGACGTTTTTTTTTTTTTGGATTGATTGAAACTTTTATTAGTAGATTGCACAGTCACGAGCTCTCGGCCCAACACCTTGACACATTTGAAGCAATAGAATTGAGTTTGTGCAGAGTCAAGAAAAGTCCTTTTGTGTTGTAAAATTAAAGGCCTACTGAAATGAAATTGTTTTATTTAAACGGGGATAGCCGATCTATTCTATGTGTCATACTTGATCATTTCGCGATATTGCCATATTTTTGCTGGAAGGATTTAGTATAGAACAACGACGATAAAGATCGCAACTTTTGGTCGCTGATAAAAAAAAAGCCTTGCCTGTACCGGAAGTAGCGTGACGTAGTCAATTGAACATTTCCGCAAAGTTCCCTATTGTTTACAGTGATGGCGGCCAGAAGTGAGAGCGATTCGGACCGAGAAAGCGCCGATTTCCCCATTAATTTGAGCGAGGATGAAAGATTTGTGGATGAGGAAAGTGCAAGTGAAGGACTAGTGGGGAGTGGAAGCGATTCAGATAGGGAAGATGCTGTGAGAGGCGGGTGGGACCTGATATTCAGCTGGGAATGACTACAACAGTAAATAAACACAAGACATATATATACTTTATTAGCCACAACACAACCAGGCTTATATTTAATATGCCACAAATTAATAGCTAGCTCCTAGCTCCCGTCCATATAACCCGCCAATACAATTCAAACACCTGCACAACACACACAATCACTCAGCCCAAAAGACCGTTCACCTAACCCAAGGTTCATAAAGCTTATATATTTACCCAAAGTTACGTACGCACGTACGGGCAAGCGATCAAATGTTTGGAAGCGCAGCTGCGTACTCACGGTACCGCGTCTGCGTATCCAAAACAAAGTAATCCTGGTAAGAGTCTGTGTTGTCCCAGTTCTCTACAGGCGTCTGTGTATCCAAGTCAAAGTAATCCTGGTAAGAGTCTGTGTTGTCCCAGTTCTCTACAGGCGTCTGTGTATCCAAGTCAAAGTAATCCTGGTAAGAGTCTGTGTTGTCCCAGTTCTCTACAGGCGTCTGTGTATCAAAGTCAAAGTAATCCTGGTAAGAGTCTGTGTTGTCCCAGTTCTCTACAGGCGTCTGTGTATCCAAGTCAAAGTAATCCTGGTAAGAGTCTGTGTTGTCCCAGTTCTCTACAGGCGTCTGTGTATCCAAGTCAAAGTAATCCTGGTAAGAGTCTGTGTTGTCCCAGTTCTCTACAGGCGTCTGTGTATCCAAGTCAAAGTAATCCTGGTAAGAGTCTGTGCTGTCCCAGTTCTCTACAGGCGCCTGTGTATCCAAGTCAAAGTAATCCTGGTAAGAGTCTGTGTTGTCCCAGTTCTCTACAGGCGTCTGTGTATCCAAGTCAAAGTAATCCTGGTAAGAGTCTGTGTTGTCCCAGTTCTCTACAGGCGTCTGTGTATCCAAGTCAAAGTCCTCCTGGTAAGAGTCTGTGTTGTCCCAGTTCTCTACAGGCGTCTGTGTATCCAAGTCAAAGTAATCCTGGTA